>NW_027641515.1:0-138613 GCF_949987615.1 Pollachius pollachius
TTTATGCTTAAATAACCCTTTTGTAAGCATAATAACACGTTTCCATTGAAAGAAACAGAAATATTCACATGTCAAGTTTTTATGCGTGCAAAATGCTTTTCAGAGCGAGAGAAGCACTTTTTGACCAACAATGTGATTTTTACCTTACAATGTTGATATTGCTCAAAACTAATGGAATTCACTCCCAAATGGTGGTTTATGCTTAAATAACCCTTTTGTAAGCATAATAACACGTTTCCATTGAAAGTAACAGAAATATTCACATGTCAAGTTTTTATGTGTGCAAAATGCTTTTCAGAGCGAGAGAAGCACTTTTTGACCAACAATGTGATTCTGACCTTTCAATTTTGATATTGCTCAAAACTAATGGAATTCACTCCCAAATGGTGGTTTATGCTTAAATAACCCTTTTGTAAGCATAATAACACGTTTCCATTGAAAGAAACAGAAATATTCACATGTCAAGTTTTTATGTGTGCAAAATGCTTTTCAGAGCGAGAGAAGCACTTTTTGACCAACAATGTGATTCTGACCTTTCAATTTTGATATTGCTCAAAACTAATGGAATTCACTCCCAAATGGTGGTTTATGCTTAAATAACCCTTTTGTAAGCATAATAACACGTTTCCATTGAAAGAAACAGAAATATTCACATGTCAAGTTTTTATGCGTGTAAAATGCTTTTCAGAGCGAGAGAAGCACTTTTTGACCAACAATGTGACTCTGACCTTCAATTTTGATATTGCTCAAAACTAATGGAATTCACTCCCAAATGGTGGTTTATGCTTAAATAACCCTTTTGTAAGCATAATAACACGTTTCCATTGAAAGTAACAGAAATATTCACATGTCAAGTTTTTATGTGTGCAAAATGCTTTTCAGAGCGAGAGAAGCACTTTTTGACCAACAATGTGATTCTGACCTTTCAATTTTGATATTGCTCAAAACTAATGGAATTCACTCCCAAATGGTGGTTTATGCTTAAATAACCCTTTTGTAAGCATAATAACACGTTTCCATTGAAAGAAACAGAAATATTCACATGTCAAGTTTTTATGCGTGCAAAATGCTTTTCAGAGCGAGAGAAGCACTTTTTGACCAACAATGTGATTTTTACCTTACAATGTTGATATTGCTCAAAACTAATGGAATTCACTCCCAAATGGTGGTTTATGCTTAAATAACCCTTTTGTAAGCATAATAACACGTTTCCATTGAAAGAAACAGAAATATTCACATGTCAAGTTTTTATGCGTGCAAAATGCTTTTCAGAGCGAGAGAAGCACTTTTTGACCAACAATGTGATTTTTACCTTACAATGTTGATATTGCTCAAAACTAATGGAATTCACTCCCAAATGGTGGTTTATGCTTAAATAACCCTTTTGTAAGCATAATAACACGTTTCCATTGAAAGTAACAGAAATATTCACATGTCAAGTTTTTATGTGTGCAAAATGCTTTTCAGAGCGAGAGAAGCACTTTTTGACCAACAATGTGATTCTGACCTTTCAATTTTGATATTGCTCAAAACTAATGGAATTCACTCCCAAATGGTGGTTTATGCTTAAATAACCCTTTTGTAAGCATAATAACACGTTTCCATTGAAAGTAACAGAAATATTCACATGTCAAGTTTTTATGTGTGCAAAATGCTTTTCAGAGCGAGAGAAGCACTTTTTGACCAACAATGTGATTCTGACCTTTCAATTTTGATATTGCTCAAAACTAATGGAATTCACTCCCAAATGGTGGTTTATGCTTAAATAACCCTTTTGTAAGCATAATAACACGTTTCCATTGAAAGAAACAGAAATATTCACATGTCAAGTTTTTATGCGTGCAAAATGCTTTTCAGAGCGAGAGAAGCACTTTTTGACCAACAATGTGATTTTTACCTTACAATGTTGATATTGCTCAAAACTAATGGAATTCACTCCCAAATGGTGGTTTATGCTTAAATAACCCTTTTGTAAGCATAATAACACGTTTCCATTGAAAGTAACAGAAATATTCACATGTCAAGTTTTTATGTGTGCAAAATGCTTTTCAGAGCGAGAGAAGCACTTTTTGACCAACAATGTGATTCTGACCTTTCAATTTTGATATTGCTCAAAACTAATGGAATTCACTCCCAAATGGTGGTTTATGCTTAAATAACCCTTTTGTAAGCATAATAACACGTTTCCATTGAAATTAACAGAAATATTCACGTTTCTAGTTTTTATGTGTGCAAAATGCTTTTCAGAGCGAGAGAAGCACTTTTTGACCAACAATGTGATTCTGACCTTTCAATTTTGATATTGCTCAAAACTAATGGAATTCACTCCCAAATGGTGGTTTATGCTTAAATAACCCTTTTGTAAGCATAATAACACGTTTCCATTGAAAGAAACAGAAATATTCACATGTCAAGTTTTTATGTGTGCAAAATGCTTTTCAGAGCGAGAGAAGCACTTTTTGACCAACAATGTGATTCTGACCTTTCAATTTTGATATTGCTCAAAACTAATGGAATTCACTCCCAAATGGTGGTTTATGCTTAAATAACCCTTTTGTAAGCATAATAACACGTTTGAATTGAAAGTAACAGAAATATTCACATGTCAAGTTTTTATGCGTGCAAAATGCTTTTCAGAGCGAGAGAAGCACTTTTTGACCAACAATGTGATTTTTACCTTACAATGTTGATATTGCTCAAAACTAATGGAATTCACTCCCAAATGGTGGTTTATGCTTAAATAACACTTTTGTAAGCATAATAACACGTTTCCATTGAAATTAACAGAAATATTCACGTTTCTAGTTTTTATGTGTGCAAAATGCTTTTCAGAGCGAGAGAAGCACTTTTTGACCAACAATGTGATTCTGACCTTTCAATTTTGATATTGCTCAAAACTAATGGAATTCACTCCCAAATGGTGGTTTATGCTTAAATAACCCTTTTGTAAGCATAATAACACGTTTCCATTGAAAGAAACAGAAATATTCACATGTCAAGTTTTTATGCGTGTAAAATGCTTTTCAGAGCGAGAGAAGCACTTTTTGACCAACAATGTGACTCTGACCTTCAATTTTGATATTGCTCAAAACTAATGGAATTCACTCCCAAATGGTGGTTTATGCTTAAATAACCCTTTTGTAAGCATAATAACACGTTTCCATTGAAAGTAACAGAAATATTCACATGTCAAGTTTTTATGTGTGCAAAATGCTTTTCAGAGCGAGAGAAGCACTTTTTGACCAACAATGTGATTCTGACCTTTCAATTTTGATATTGCTCAAAACTAATGGAATTCACTCCCAAATGGTGGTTTATGCTTAAATAACCCTTTTGTAAGCATAATAACACGTTTCCATTGAAAGAAACAGAAATATTCACATGTCAAGTTTTTATGCGTGCAAAATGCTTTTCAGAGCGAGAGAAGCACTTTTTGACCAACAATGTGATTTTTACCTTACAATGTTGATATTGCTCAAAACTAATGGAATTCACTCCCAAATGGTGGTTTATGCTTAAATAACCCTTTTGTAAGCATAATAACACGTTTCCATTGAAAGAAACAGAAATATTCACATGTCAAGTTTTTATGCGTGCAAAATGCTTTTCAGAGCGAGAGAAGCACTTTTTGACCAACAATGTGATTTTTACCTTACAATGTTGATATTGCTCAAAACTAATGGAATTCACTCCCAAATGGTGGTTTATGCTTAAATAACCCTTTTGTAAGCATAATAACACGTTTCCATTGAAAGTAACAGAAATATTCACATGTCAAGTTTTTATGTGTGCAAAATGCTTTTCAGAGCGAGAGAAGCACTTTTTGACCAACAATGTGATTCTGACCTTTCAATTTTGATATTGCTCAAAACTAATGGAATTCACTCCCAAATGGTGGTTTATGCTTAAATAACCCTTTTGTAAGCATAATAACACGTTTCCATTGAAAGAAACAGAAATATTCACATGTCAAGTTTTTATGCGTGTAAAATGCTTTTCAGAGCGAGAGAAGCACTTTTTGACCAACAATGTGACTCTGACCTTCAATTTTGATATTGCTCAAAACTAATGGAATTCACTCCCAAATGGTGGTTTATGCTTAAATAACCCTTTTGTAAGCATAATAACACGTTTCCATTGAAAGTAACAGAAATATTCACATGTCAAGTTTTTATGTGTGCAAAATGCTTTTCAGAGCGAGAGAAGCACTTTTTGACCAACAATGTGATTCTGACCTTTCAATTTTGATATTGCTCAAAACTAATGGAATTCACTCCCAAATGGTGGTTTATGCTTAAATAACCCTTTTGTAAGCATAATAACACGTTTCCATTGAAAGAAACAGAAATATTCACATGTCAAGTTTTTATGCGTGCAAAATGCTTTTCAGAGCGAGAGAAGCACTTTTTGACCAACAATGTGATTTTTACCTTACAATGTTGATATTGCTCAAAACTAATGGAATTCACTCCCAAATGGTGGTTTATGCTTAAATAACCCTTTTGTAAGCATAATAACACGTTTCCATTGAAAGTAACAGAAATATTCACATGTCAAGTTTTTATGTGTGCAAAATGCTTTTCAGAGCGAGAGAAGCACTTTTTGACCAACAATGTGATTCTGACCTTTCAATTTTGATATTGCTCAAAACTAATGGAATTCACTCCCAAATGGTGGTTTATGCTTAAATAACCCTTTTGTAAGCATAATAACACGTTTGAATTGAAAGTAACAGAAATATTCACATGTCAAGTTTTTATGCGTGCAAAATGCTTTTCAGAGCGAGAGAAGCACTTTTTGACCAACAATGTGATTTTTACCTTACAATGTTGATATTGCTCAAAACTAATGGAATTCACTCCCAAATGGTGGTTTATGCTTAAATAACCCTTTTGTAAGCATAATAACACGTTTCCATTGAAAGAAACAGAAATATTCACATGTCAAGTTTTTATGCGTGCAAAATGCTTTTCAGAGCGAGAGAAGCACTTTTTGACCAACAATGTGATTGTTACCTTACAATGTTGATATTGCTCAAAACTAATGGAATTCACTCCCAAATGGTGGTTTATGCTTAAATAACCCTTTTGTAAGCATAATAACACGTTTCCATTGAAAGTAACAGAAATATTCACATGTCAAGTTTTTATGTGTGCAAAATGCTTTTCAGAGCGAGAGAAGCACTTTTTGACCAACAATGTGATTCTGACCTTTCAATTTTGATATTGCTCAAAACTAATGGAATTCACTCCCAAATGGTGGTTTATGCTTAAATAACCCTTTTGTAAGCATAATAACACGTTTCCATTGAAAGTAACAGAAATATTCACATGTCAAGTTTTTATGTGTGCAAAATGCTTTTCAGAGCGAGAGAAGCACTTTTTGACCAACAATGTGATTCTGACCTTTCAATTTTGATATTGCTCAAAACTAATGGAATTCACTCCCAAATGGTGGTTTATGCTTAAATAACCCTTTTGTAAGCATAATAACACGTTTCCATTGAAAGAAACAGAAATATTCACATGTCAAGTTTTTATGCGTGTAAAATGCTTTTCAGAGCGAGAGAAGCACTTTTTGACCAACAATGTGACTCTGACCTTCAATTTTGATATTGCTCAAAACTAATGGAATTCACTCCCAAATGGTGGTTTATGCTTAAATAACCCTTTTGTAAGCATAATAACACGTTTCCATTGAAAGTAACAGAAATATTCACATGTCAAGTTTTTATGTGTGCAAAATGCTTTTCAGAGCGAGAGAAGCACTTTTTGACCAACAATGTGATTCTGACCTTTCAATTTTGATATTGCTCAAAACTAATGGAATTCACTCCCAAATGGTGGTTTATGCTTAAATAACCCTTTTGTAAGCATAATAACACGTTTCCATTGAAAGAAACAGAAATATTCACATGTCAAGTTTTTATGCGTGCAAAATGCTTTTCAGAGCGAGAGAAGCACTTTTTGACCAACAATGTGATTTTTACCTTACAATGTTGATATTGCTCAAAACTAATGGAATTCACTCCCAAATGGTGGTTTATGCTTAAATAACCCTTTTGTAAGCATAATAACACGTTTCCATTGAAAGAAACAGAAATATTCACATGTCAAGTTTTTATGCGTGCAAAATGCTTTTCAGAGCGAGAGAAGCACTTTTTGACCAACAATGTGATTTTTACCTTACAATGTTGATATTGCTCAAAACTAATGGAATTCACTCCCAAATGGTGGTTTATGCTTAAATAACCCTTTTGTAAGCATAATAACACGTTTCCATTGAAAGTAACAGAAATATTCACATGTCAAGTTTTTATGTGTGCAAAATGCTTTTCAGAGCGAGAGAAGCACTTTTTGACCAACAATGTGATTCTGACCTTTCAATTTTGATATTGCTCAAAACTAATGGAATTCACTCCCAAATGGTGGTTTATGCTTAAATAACCCTTTTGTAAGCATAATAACACGTTTCCATTGAAAGAAACAGAAATATTCACATGTCAAGTTTTTATGCGTGTAAAATGCTTTTCAGAGCGAGAGAAGCACTTTTTGACCAACAATGTGACTCTGACCTTCAATTTTGATATTGCTCAAAACTAATGGAATTCACTCCCAAATGGTGGTTTATGCTTAAATAACCCTTTTGTAAGCATAATAACACGTTTCCATTGAAAGTAACAGAAATATTCACATGTCAAGTTTTTATGTGTGCAAAATGCTTTTCAGAGCGAGAGAAGCACTTTTTGACCAACAATGTGATTCTGACCTTTCAATTTTGATATTGCTCAAAACTAATGGAATTCACTCCCAAATGGTGGTTTATGCTTAAATAACCCTTTTGTAAGCATAATAACACGTTTCCATTGAAAGAAACAGAAATATTCACATGTCAAGTTTTTATGCGTGCAAAATGCTTTTCAGAGCGAGAGAAGCACTTTTTGACCAACAATGTGATTTTTACCTTACAATGTTGATATTGCTCAAAACTAATGGAATTCACTCCCAAATGGTGGTTTATGCTTAAATAACCCTTTTGTAAGCATAATAACACGTTTCCATTGAAAGTAACAGAAATATTCACATGTCAAGTTTTTATGTGTGCAAAATGCTTTTCAGAGCGAGAGAAGCACTTTTTGACCAACAATGTGATTCTGACCTTTCAATTTTGATATTGCTCAAAACTAATGGAATTCACTCCCAAATGGTGGTTTATGCTTAAATAACCCTTTTGTAAGCATAATAACACGTTTCCATTGAAATTAACAGAAATATTCACGTTTCTAGTTTTTATGTGTGCAAAATGCTTTTCAGAGCGAGAGAAGCACTTTTTGACCAACAATGTGATTCTGACCTTTCAATTTTGATATTGCTCAAAACTAATGGAATTCACTCCCAAATGGTGGTTTATGCTTAAATAACCCTTTTGTAAGCATAATAACACGTTTCCATTGAAAGAAACAGAAATATTCACATGTCAAGTTTTTATGTGTGCAAAATGCTTTTCAGAGCGAGAGAAGCACTTTTTGACCAACAATGTGATTCTGACCTTTCAATTTTGATATTGCTCAAAACTAATGGAATTCACTCCCAAATGGTGGTTTATGCTTAAATAACCCTTTTGTAAGCATAATAACACGTTTGAATTGAAAGTAACAGAAATATTCACATGTCAAGTTTTTATGCGTGCAAAATGCTTTTCAGAGCGAGAGAAGCACTTTTTGACCAACAATGTGATTTTTACCTTACAATGTTGATATTGCTCAAAACTAATGGAATTCACTCCCAAATGGTGGTTTATGCTTAAATAACACTTTTGTAAGCATAATAACACGTTTCCATTGAAATTAACAGAAATATTCACGTTTCTAGTTTTTATGTGTGCAAAATGCTTTTCAGAGCGAGAGAAGCACTTTTTGACCAACAATGTGATTCTGACCTTTCAATTTTGATATTGCTCAAAACTAATGGAATTCACTCCCAAATGGTGGTTTATGCTTAAATAACCCTTTTGTAAGCATAATAACACGTTTCCATTGAAAGAAACAGAAATATTCACATGTCAAGTTTTTATGCGTGCAAAATGCTTTTCAGAGCGAGAGAAGCACTTTTTGACCAACAATGTGACTCTGACCTTTCAATTTTGATATTGCTCAAAACTAATGGAATTCACTCCCAAGTGGTGGTTTATGCTTGAATAACCCTTTTGTAAGCATAATAACACGTTTCCATTGAAAGTAACAGAAATATTCACATGTCAAGTTTTTATGTGTGCAAAATGCTTTTCAGAGCGAGAGAAGCACTTTTTGACCAACAATGTGATTCTGACCTTTCAATTTTGATATTGCTCAAAACTAATGGAATTCACTCCCAAATGGTGGTTTATGCTTAAATAACCCTTTTGTAAGCATAATAACACGTTTGAATTGAAAGAAACAGAAATATTCACATGTCAAGTTTTTATGCGTGCAAAATGCTTTTCAGAGCGAGAGAAGCACTTTTTGACCAACAATGTGATTTTTACCTTACAATGTTGATACTGCTCAAAACTAATGGAATTCACTCCCAAATGGTGGTTTATGCTTAAATAACCCTTTTGTAAGCATAATAACACGTTTCCATTGAAAGTAACAGAAATATTCACATGTCAAGTTTTTATGCGTGCAAAATGCTTTTCAGAGCGAGAGAAGCACTTTTTGACCAACAATGTGATTTTTACCTTACAATGTTGATATTGCTCAAAACTAATGGAATTCACTCCCAAATGGTGGTTTATGCTTAAATAACCCTTTTGTAAGCATAATAACACGTTTCCATTGAAATTAACAGAAATATTCACGTTTCTAGTTTTTATGTGTGCAAAATGCTTTTCAGAGCGAGAGAAGCACTTTTTGACCAACAATGTGATTCTGACCTTTCAATTTTGATATTGCTCAAAACTAATGGAATTCACTCCCAAATGGTGGTTTATGCTTAAATAACCCTTTTGTAAGCATAATAACACGTTTCCATTGAAAGAAACAGAAATATTCACATGTCAAGTTTTTATGTGTGCAAAATGCTTTTCAGAGCGAGAGAAGCACTTTTTGACCAACAATGTGATTCTGACCTTTCAATTTTGATATTGCTCAAAACTAATGGAATTCACTCCCAAATGGTGGTTTATGCTTAAATAACCCTTTTGTAAGCATAATAACACGTTTGAATTGAAAGTAACAGAAATATTCACATGTCAAGTTTTTATGCGTGCAAAATGCTTTTCAGAGCGAGAGAAGCACTTTTTGACCAACAATGTGATTTTTACCTTACAATGTTGATATTGCTCAAAACTAATGGAATTCACTCCCAAATGGTGGTTTATGCTTAAATAACCCTTTTGTAAGCATAATAACACGTTTCCATTGAAAGTAACAGAAATATTCACATGTCAAGTTTTTATGTGTGCAAAATGCTTTTCAGAGCGAGAGAAGCACTTTTTGACCAACAATGTGATTCTGACCTTTCAATTTTGATATTGCTCAAAACTAATGGAATTCACTCCCAAATGGTGGTTTATGCTTAAATAACCCTTTTGTAAGCATAATAACACGTTTCCATTGAAATTAACAGAAATATTCACGTTTCTAGTTTTTATGTGTGCAAAATGCTTTTCAGAGCGAGAGAAGCACTTTTTGACCAACAATGTGATTCTGACCTTTCAATTTTGATATTGCTCAAAACTAATGGAATTCACTCCCAAATGGTGGTTTATGCTTAAATAACCCTTTTGTAAGCATAATAACACGTTTCCATTGAAAGAAACAGAAATATTCACATGTCAAGTTTTTATGTGTGCAAAATGCTTTTCAGAGCGAGAGAAGCACTTTTTGACCAACAATGTGATTCTGACCTTTCAATTTTGATATTGCTCAAAACTAATGGAATTCACTCCCAAATGGTGGTTTATGCTTAAATAACCCTTTTGTAAGCATAATAACACGTTTGAATTGAAAGTAACAGAAATATTCACATGTCAAGTTTTTATGCGTGCAAAATGCTTTTCAGAGCGAGAGAAGCACTTTTTGACCAACAATGTGATTTTTACCTTACAATGTTGATATTGCTCAAAACTAATGGAATTCACTCCCAAATGGTGGTTTATGCTTAAATAACCCTTTTGTAAGCATAATAACACGTTTCCATTGAAATTAACAGAAATATTCACGTTTCTAGTTTTTATGTGTGCAAAATGCTTTTCAGAGCGAGAGAAGCACTTTTTGACCAACAATGTGATTCTGACCTTTCAATTTTGATATTGCTCAAAACTAATGGAATTCACTCCCAAATGGTGGTTTATGCTTAAATAACCCTTTTGTAAGCATAATAACACGTTTCCATTGAAAGAAACAGAAATATTCACATGTCAAGTTTTTATGCGTGCAAAATGCTTTTCAGAGCGAGAGAAGCACTTTTTGACCAACAATGTGACTCTGACCTTTCAATTTTGATATTGCTCAAAACTAATGGAATTCACTCCCAAGTGGTGGTTTATGCTTAAATAACCCTTTTGTAAGCATAATAACACGTTTCCATTGAAAGTAACAGAAATATTCACATGTCAAGTTTTTATGTGTGCAAAATGCTTTTCAGAGCGAGAGAAGCACTTTTTGACCAACAATGTGATTCTGACCTTTCAATTTTGATATTGCTCAAAACTAATGGAATTCACTCCCAAATGGTGGTTTATGCTTAAATAACCCTTTTGTAAGCATAATAACACGTTTGAATTGAAAGAAACAGAAATATTCACATGTCAAGTTTTTATGCGTGCAAAATGCTTTTCAGAGCGAGAGAAGCACTTTTTGACCAACAATGTGATTTTTACCTTACAATGTTGATACTGCTCAAAACTAATGGAATTCACTCCCAAATGGTGGTTTATGCTTAAATAACCCTTTTGTAAGCATAATAACACGTTTCCATTGAAAGTAACAGAAATATTCACATGTCAAGTTTTTATGCGTGCAAAATGCTTTTCAGAGCGAGAGAAGCACTTTTTGACCAACAATGTGATTTTTACCTTACAATGTTGATATTGCTCAAAACTAATGGAATTCACTCCCAAATGGTGGTTTATGCTTAAATAACCCTTTTGTAAGCATAATAACACGTTTCCATTGAAATTAACAGAAATATTCACGTTTCTAGTTTTTATGTGTGCAAAATGCTTTTCAGAGCGAGAGAAGCACTTTTTGACCAACAATGTGATTCTGACCTTTCAATTTTGATATTGCTCAAAACTAATGGAATTCACTCCCAAATGGTGGTTTATGCTTAAATAACCCTTTTGTAAGCATAATAACACGTTTCCATTGAAAGAAACAGAAATATTCACATGTCAAGTTTTTATGTGTGCAAAATGCTTTTCAGAGCGAGAGAAGCACTTTTTGACCAACAATGTGATTCTGACCTTTCAATTTTGATATTGCTCAAAACTAATGGAATTCACTCCCAAATGGTGGTTTATGCTTAAATAACCCTTTTGTAAGCATAATAACACGTTTCCATTGAAAGAAACAGAAATATTCACATGTCAAGTTTTTATGTGTGCAAAATGCTTTTCAGAGCGAGAGAAGCACTTTTTGACCAACAATGTGATTCTGACCTTTCAATTTTGATATTGCTCAAAACTAATGGAATTCACTCCCAAATGGTGGTTTATGCTTAAATAACCCTTTTGTAAGCATAATAACACGTTTGAATTGAAAGTAACAGAAATATTCACATGTCAAGTTTTTATGCGTGCAAAATGCTTTTCAGAGCGAGAGAAGCACTTTTTGACCAACAATGTGATTTTTACCTTACAATGTTGATATTGCTCAAAACTAATGGAATTCACTCCCAAATGGTGGTTTATGCTTAAATAACCCTTTTGTAAGCATAATAACACGTTTCCATTGAAAGTAACAGAAATATTCACATGTCAAGTTTTTATGTGTGCAAAATGCTTTTCAGAGCGAGAGAAGCACTTTTTGACCAACAATGTGATTCTGACCTTTCAATTTTGATATTGCTCAAAACTAATGGAATTCACTCCCAAATGGTGGTTTATGCTTAAATAACCCTTTTGTAAGCATAATAACACGTTTCCATTGAAATTAACAGAAATATTCACGTTTCTAGTTTTTATGTGTGCAAAATGCTTTTCAGAGCGAGAGAAGCACTTTTTGACCAACAATGTGATTCTGACCTTTCAATTTTGATATTGCTCAAAACTAATGGAATTCACTCCCAAATGGTGGTTTATGCTTAAATAACCCTTTTGTAAGCATAATAACACGTTTCCATTGAAAGAAACAGAAATATTCACATGTCAAGTTTTTATGTGTGCAAAATGCTTTTCAGAGCGAGAGAAGCACTTTTTGACCAACAATGTGATTCTGACCTTTCAATTTTGATATTGCTCAAAACTAATGGAATTCACTCCCAAATGGTGGTTTATGCTTAAATAACCCTTTTGTAAGCATAATAACACGTTTGAATTGAAAGTAACAGAAATATTCACATGTCAAGTTTTTATGCGTGCAAAATGCTTTTCAGAGCGAGAGAAGCACTTTTTGACCAACAATGTGATTTTTACCTTACAATGTTGATATTGCTCAAAACTAATGGAATTCACTCCCAAATGGTGGTTTATGCTTAAATAACCCTTTTGTAAGCATAATAACACGTTTCCATTGAAATTAACAGAAATATTCACGTTTCTAGTTTTTATGTGTGCAAAATGCTTTTCAGAGCGAGAGAAGCACTTTTTGACCAACAATGTGATTCTGACCTTTCAATTTTGATATTGCTCAAAACTAATGGAATTCACTCCCAAATGGTGGTTTATGCTTAAATAACCCTTTTGTAAGCATAATAACACGTTTCCATTGAAAGAAACAGAAATATTCACATGTCAAGTTTTTATGCGTGCAAAATGCTTTTCAGAGCGAGAGAAGCACTTTTTGACCAACAATGTGACTCTGACCTTTCAATTTTGATATTGCTCAAAACTAATGGAATTCACTCCCAAGTGGTGGTTTATGCTTAAATAACCCTTTTGTAAGCATAATAACACGTTTCCATTGAAAGTAACAGAAATATTCACATGTCAAGTTTTTATGTGTGCAAAATGCTTTTCAGAGCGAGAGAAGCACTTTTTGACCAACAATGTGATTCTGACCTTTCAATTTTGATATTGCTCAAAACTAATGGAATTCACTCCCAAATGGTGGTTTATGCTTAAATAACCCTTTTGTAAGCATAATAACACGTTTGAATTGAAAGAAACAGAAATATTCACATGTCAAGTTTTTATGCGTGCAAAATGCTTTTCAGAGCGAGAGAAGCACTTTTTGACCAACAATGTGATTTTTACCTTACAATGTTGATACTGCTCAAAACTAATGGAATTCACTCCCAAATGGTGGTTTATGCTTAAATAACCCTTTTGTAAGCATAATAACACGTTTCCATTGAAAGTAACAGAAATATTCACATGTCAAGTTTTTATGCGTGCAAAATGCTTTTCAGAGCGAGAGAAGCACTTTTTGACCAACAATGTGATTTTTACCTTACAATGTTGATATTGCTCAAAACTAATGGAATTCACTCCCAAATGGTGGTTTATGCTTAAATAACCCTTTTGTAAGCATAATAACACGTTTCCATTGAAATTAACAGAAATATTCACGTTTCTAGTTTTTATGTGTGCAAAATGCTTTTCAGAGCGAGAGAAGCACTTTTTGACCAACAATGTGATTCTGACCTTTCAATTTTGATATTGCTCAAAACTAATGGAATTCACTCCCAAATGGTGGTTTATGCTTAAATAACCCTTTTGTAAGCATAATAACACGTTTCCATTGAAAGAAACAGAAATATTCACATGTCAAGTTTTTATGTGTGCAAAATGCTTTTCAGAGCGAGAGAAGCACTTTTTGACCAACAATGTGATTCTGACCTTTCAATTTTGATATTGCTCAAAACTAATGGAATTCACTCCCAAATGGTGGTTTATGCTTAAATAACCCTTTTGTAAGCATAATAACACGTTTCCATTGAAAGAAACAGAAATATTCACATGTCAAGTTTTTATGTGTGCAAAATGCTTTTCAGAGCGAGAGAAGCACTTTTTGACCAACAATGTGATTCTGACCTTTCAATTTTGATATTGCTCAAAACTAATGGAATTCACTCCCAAATGGTGGTTTATGCTTAAATAACCCTTTTGTAAGCATAATAACACGTTTGAATTGAAAGTAACAGAAATATTCACATGTCAAGTTTTTATGCGTGCAAAATGCTTTTCAGAGCGAGAGAAGCACTTTTTGACCAACAATGTGATTTTTACCTTACAATGTTGATATTGCTCAAAACTAATGGAATTCACTCCCAAATGGTGGTTTATGCTTAAATAACACTTTTGTAAGCATAATAACACGTTTCCATTGAAATTAACAGAAATATTCACGTTTCTAGTTTTTATGTGTGCAAAATGCTTTTCAGAGCGAGAGAAGCACTTTTTGACCAACAATGTGATTCTGACCTTTCAATTTTGATATTGCTCAAAACTAATGGAATTCACTCCCAAATGGTGGTTTATGCTTAAATAACCCTTTTGTAAGCATAATAACACGTTTCCATTGAAAGAAACAGAAATATTCACATGTCAAGTTTTTATGCGTGCAAAATGCTTTTCAGAGCGAGAGAAGCACTTTTTGACCAACAATGTGACTCTGACCTTTCAATTTTGATATTGCTCAAAACTAATGGAATTCACTCCCAAGTGGTGGTTTATGCTTGAATAACCCTTTTGTAAGCATAATAACACGTTTCCATTGAAAGTAACAGAAATATTCACATGTCAAGTTTTTATGTGTGCAAAATGCTTTTCAGAGCGAGAGAAGCACTTTTTGACCAACAATGTGATTCTGACCTTTCAATTTTGATATTGCTCAAAACTAATGGAATTCACTCCCAAATGGTGGTTTATGCTTAAATAACCCTTTTGTAAGCATAATAACACGTTTGAATTGAAAGAAACAGAAATATTCACATGTCAAGTTTTTATGCGTGCAAAATGCTTTTCAGAGCGAGAGAAGCACTTTTTGACCAACAATGTGATTTTTACCTTACAATGTTGATACTGCTCAAAACTAATGGAATTCACTCCCAAATGGTGGTTTATGCTTAAATAACCCTTTTGTAAGCATAATAACACGTTTCCATTGAAAGTAACAGAAATATTCACATGTCAAGTTTTTATGCGTGCAAAATGCTTTTCAGAGCGAGAGAAGCACTTTTTGACCAACAATGTGATTTTTACCTTACAATGTTGATATTGCTCAAAACTAATGGAATTCACTCCCAAATGGTGGTTTATGCTTAAATAACCCTTTTGTAAGCATAATAACACGTTTCCATTGAAATTAACAGAAATATTCACGTTTCTAGTTTTTATGTGTGCAAAATGCTTTTCAGAGCGAGAGAAGCACTTTTTGACCAACAATGTGATTCTGACCTTTCAATTTTGATATTGCTCAAAACTAATGGAATTCACTCCCAAATGGTGGTTTATGCTTAAATAACCCTTTTGTAAGCATAATAACACGTTTCCATTGAAAGAAACAGAAATATTCACATGTCAAGTTTTTATGTGTGCAAAATGCTTTTCAGAGCGAGAGAAGCACTTTTTGACCAACAATGTGATTCTGACCTTTCAATTTTGATATTGCTCAAAACTAATGGAATTCACTCCCAAATGGTGGTTTATGCTTAAATAACCCTTTTGTAAGCATAATAACACGTTTGAATTGAAAGTAACAGAAATATTCACATGTCAAGTTTTTATGCGTGCAAAATGCTTTTCAGAGCGAGAGAAGCACTTTTTGACCAACAATGTGATTTTTACCTTACAATGTTGATATTGCTCAAAACTAATGGAATTCACTCCCAAATGGTGGTTTATGCTTAAATAACCCTTTTGTAAGCATAATAACACGTTTCCATTGAAAGTAACAGAAATATTCACATGTCAAGTTTTTATGTGTGCAAAATGCTTTTCAGAGCGAGAGAAGCACTTTTTGACCAACAATGTGATTCTGACCTTTCAATTTTGATATTGCTCAAAACTAATGGAATTCACTCCCAAATGGTGGTTTATGCTTAAATAACCCTTTTGTAAGCATAATAACACGTTTCCATTGAAATTAACAGAAATATTCACGTTTCTAGTTTTTATGTGTGCAAAATGCTTTTCAGAGCGAGAGAAGCACTTTTTGACCAACAATGTGATTCTGACCTTTCAATTTTGATATTGCTCAAAACTAATGGAATTCACTCCCAAATGGTGGTTTATGCTTAAATAACCCTTTTGTAAGCATAATAACACGTTTCCATTGAAAGAAACAGAAATATTCACATGTCAAGTTTTTATGTGTGCAAAATGCTTTTCAGAGCGAGAGAAGCACTTTTTGACCAACAATGTGATTCTGACCTTTCAATTTTGATATTGCTCAAAACTAATGGAATTCACTCCCAAATGGTGGTTTATGCTTAAATAACCCTTTTGTAAGCATAATAACACGTTTGAATTGAAAGTAACAGAAATATTCACATGTCAAGTTTTTATGCGTGCAAAATGCTTTTCAGAGCGAGAGAAGCACTTTTTGACCAACAATGTGATTTTTACCTTACAATGTTGATATTGCTCAAAACTAATGGAATTCACTCCCAAATGGTGGTTTATGCTTAAATAACCCTTTTGTAAGCATAATAACACGTTTCCATTGAAATTAACAGAAATATTCACGTTTCTAGTTTTTATGTGTGCAAAATGCTTTTCAGAGCGAGAGAAGCACTTTTTGACCAACAATGTGATTCTGACCTTTCAATTTTGATATTGCTCAAAACTAATGGAATTCACTCCCAAATGGTGGTTTATGCTTAAATAACCCTTTTGTAAGCATAATAACACGTTTCCATTGAAAGAAACAGAAATATTCACATGTCAAGTTTTTATGCGTGCAAAATGCTTTTCAGAGCGAGAGAAGCACTTTTTGACCAACAATGTGACTCTGACCTTTCAATTTTGATATTGCTCAAAACTAATGGAATTCACTCCCAAGTGGTGGTTTATGCTTAAATAACCCTTTTGTAAGCATAATAACACGTTTCCATTGAAAGTAACAGAAATATTCACATGTCAAGTTTTTATGTGTGCAAAATGCTTTTCAGAGCGAGAGAAGCACTTTTTGACCAACAATGTGATTCTGACCTTTCAATTTTGATATTGCTCAAAACTAATGGAATTCACTCCCAAATGGTGGTTTATGCTTAAATAACCCTTTTGTAAGCATAATAACACGTTTGAATTGAAAGAAACAGAAATATTCACATGTCAAGTTTTTATGCGTGCAAAATGCTTTTCAGAGCGAGAGAAGCACTTTTTGACCAACAATGTGATTTTTACCTTACAATGTTGATACTGCTCAAAACTAATGGAATTCACTCCCAAATGGTGGTTTATGCTTAAATAACCCTTTTGTAAGCATAATAACACGTTTCCATTGAAAGTAACAGAAATATTCACATGTCAAGTTTTTATGCGTGCAAAATGCTTTTCAGAGCGAGAGAAGCACTTTTTGACCAACAATGTGATTTTTACCTTACAATGTTGATATTGCTCAAAACTAATGGAATTCACTCCCAAATGGTGGTTTATGCTTAAATAACCCTTTTGTAAGCATAATAACACGTTTCCATTGAAATTAACAGAAATATTCACGTTTCTAGTTTTTATGTGTGCAAAATGCTTTTCAGAGCGAGAGAAGCACTTTTTGACCAACAATGTGATTCTGACCTTTCAATTTTGATATTGCTCAAAACTAATGGAATTCACTCCCAAATGGTGGTTTATGCTTAAATAACCCTTTTGTAAGCATAATAACACGTTTCCATTGAAAGAAACAGAAATATTCACATGTCAAGTTTTTATGTGTGCAAAATGCTTTTCAGAGCGAGAGAAGCACTTTTTGACCAACAATGTGATTCTGACCTTTCAATTTTGATATTGCTCAAAACTAATGGAATTCACTCCCAAATGGTGGTTTATGCTTAAATAACCCTTTTGTAAGCATAATAACACGTTTGAATTGAAAGTAACAGAAATATTCACATGTCAAGTTTTTATGCGTGCAAAATGCTTTTCAGAGCGAGAGAAGCACTTTTTGACCAACAATGTGATTTTTACCTTACAATGTTGATATTGCTCAAAACTAATGGAATTCACTCCCAAATGGTGGTTTATGCTTAAATAACCCTTTTGTAAGCATAATAACACGTTTGAATTGAAAGTAACAGAAATATTCACATGTCAAGTTTTTATGCGTGCAAAATGCTTTTCAGAGCGAGAGAAGCACTTTTTGACCAACAATGTGATTTTTACCTTACAATGTTGATATTGCTCAAAACTAATGGAATTCACTCCCAAATGGTGGTTTATGCTTAAATAACCCTTTTGTAAGCATAATAACACGTTTCCATTGAAAGAAACAGAAATATTCACATGTCAAGTTTTTATGCGTGCAAAATGCTTTTCAGAGCGAGAGAAGCACTTTTTGACCAACAATGTGATTTTTACCTTACAATGTTGATATTGCTCAAAACTAATGGAATTCACTCCCAAATGGTGGTTTATGCTTAAATAACCCTTTTGTAAGCATAATAACACGTTTCCATTGAAATTAACAGAAATATTCACGTTTCTAGTTTTTATGTGTGCAAAATGCTTTTCAGAGCGAGAGAAGCACTTTTTGACCAACAATGTGATTCTGACCTTTCAATTTTGATATTGCTCAAAACTAATGGAATTCACTCCCAAATGGTGGTTTATGCTTAAATAACCCTTTTGTAAGCATAATAACACGTTTGAATTGAAAGTAACAGAAATATTCACATGTCAAGTTTTTATGCGTGCAAAATGCTTTTCAGAGCGAGAGAAGCACTTTTTGACCAACAATGTGATTTTTACCTTACAATGTTGATATTGCTCAAAACTAATGGAATTCACTCCCAAATGGTGGTTTATGCTTAAATAACCCTTTTGTAAGCATAATAACACGTTTCCATTGAAAGTAACAGAAATATTCACATGTCAAGTTTTTATGTGTGCAAAATGCTTTTCAGAGCGAGAGAAGCACTTTTTGACCAACAATGTGATTCTGACCTTTCAATTTTGATATTGCTCAAAACTAATGGAATTCACTCCCAAATGGTGGTTTATGCTTAAATAACCCTTTTGTAAGCATAATAACACGTTTCCATTGAAATTAACAGAAATATTCACGTTTCTAGTTTTTATGTGTGCAAAATGCTTTTCAGAGCGAGAGAAGCACTTTTTGACCAACAATGTGATTCTGACCTTTCAATTTTGATATTGCTCAAAACTAATGGAATTCACTCCCAAATGGTGGTTATGCTTAAATAACCCTTTTGTAAGCATAATAACACGTTTCCATTGAAAGAAACAGAAATATTCACATGTCAAGTTTTTATGTGTGCAAAATGCTTTTCAGAGCGAGAGAAGCACTTTTTGACCAACAATGTGATTCTGACCTTTCAATTTTGATATTGCTCAAAACTAATGGAATTCACTCCCAAATGGTGGTTTATGCTTAAATAACCCTTTTGTAAGCATAATAACACGTTTGAATTGAAAGTAACAGAAATATTCACATGTCAAGTTTTTATGCGTGCAAAATGCTTTTCAGAGCGAGAGAAGCACTTTTTGACCAACAATGTGATTTTTACCTTACAATGTTGATATTGCTCAAAACTAATGGAATTCACTCCCAAATGGTGGTTTATGCTTAAATAACCCTTTTGTAAGCATAATAACACGTTTCCATTGAAAGAAACAGAAATATTCACATGTCAAGTTTTTATGCGTGCAAAATGCTTTTCAGAGCGAGAGAAGCACTTTTTGACCAACAATGTGATTTTTACCTTACAATGTTGATATTGCTCAAAACTAATGGAATTCACTCCCAAATGGTGGTTTATGCTTAAATAACCCTTTTGTAAGCATAATAACACGTTTCCATTGAAATTAACAGAAATATTCACGTTTCTAGTTTTTATGTGTGCAAAATGCTTTTCAGAGCGAGAGAAGCACTTTTTGACCAACAATGTGATTCTGACCTTTCAATTTTGATATTGCTCAAAACTAATGGAATTCACTCCCAAATGGTGGTTTATGCTTAAATAACCCTTTTGTAAGCATAATAACACGTTTCCATTGAAAGAAACAGAAATATTCACATGTCAAGTTTTTATGCGTGCAAAATGCTTTTCAGAGCGAGAGAAGCACTTTTTGACCAACAATGTGACTCTGACCTTTCAATTTTGATATTGCTCAAAACTAATGGAATTCACTCCCAAGTGGTGGTTTATGCTTGAATAACCCTTTTGTAAGCATAATAACACGTTTCCATTGAAAGTAACAGAAATATTCACATGTCAAGTTTTTATGTGTGCAAAATGCTTTTCAGAGCGAGAGAAGCACTTTTTGACCAACAATGTGATTCTGACCTTTCAATTTTGATATTGCTCAAAACTAATGGAATTCACTCCCAAATGGTGGTTTATGCTTAAATAACCCTTTTGTAAGCATAATAACACGTTTGAATTGAAAGAAACAGAAATATTCACATGTCAAGTTTTTATGCGTGCAAAATGCTTTTCAGAGCGAGAGAAGCACTTTTTGACCAACAATGTGATTTTTACCTTACAATGTTGATACTGCTCAAAACTAATGGAATTCACTCCCAAATGGTGGTTTATGCTTAAATAACCCTTTTGTAAGCATAATAACACGTTTCCATTGAAAGTAACAGAAATATTCACATGTCAAGTTTTTATGCGTGCAAATTGCTTTTCAGAGCGAGAGAAGCACTTTTTGACCAACAATGTGATTTTTACCTTACAATGTTGATATTGCTCAAAACTAATGGAATTCACTCCCAAATGGTGGTTTATGCTTAAATAACCCTTTTGTAAGCATAATAACACGTTTCCATTGAAATTAACAGAAATATTCACGTTTCTAGTTTTTATGTGTGCAAAATGCTTTTCAGAGCAAGAGAAGCACTTTTTGACCAACAATGTGATTCTGACCTTTCAATTTTGATATTGCTCAAAACTAATGGAATTCACTCCCAAATGGTGGTTTATGCTTAAATAACCCTTTTGTAAGCATAATAACACGTTTCCATTGAAAGAAACAGAAATATTCACATGTCAAGTTTTTATGTGTGCAAAATGCTTTTCAGAGCGAGAGAAGCACTTTTTGACCAACAATGTGATTCTGACCTTTCAATTTTGATATTGCTCAAAACTAATGGAATTCACTCCCAAATGGTGGTTTATGCTTAAATAACCCTTTTGTAAGCATAATAACACGTTTGAATTGAAAGTAACAGAAATATTCACATGTCAAGTTTTTATGCGTGCAAAATGCTTTTCAGAGCGAGAGAAGCACTTTTTGACCAACAATGTGATTTTTACCTTACAATGTTGATATTGCTCAAAACTAATGGAATTCACTCCCAAATGGTGGTTTATGCTTAAATAACCCTTTTGTAAGCATAATAACACGTTTGAATTGAAAGTACCAGAAATATTCACATGTCAAGTTTTTATGCGTGCAAAATGCTTTTCAGAGCGAGAGAAGCACTTTTTGACCAACAATGTGATTTCTACCTTACAATGTTGATATTGCTCAAAACTAATGGAATTCACTCCCAAATGGTGGTTTATGCTTAAATAACCCTTTTGTAAGCATAATAACACGTTTCCATTGAAAGAAACAGAAATATTCACATGTCAAGTTTTTATGCGTGCAAAATGCTTTTCAGAGCGAGAGAAGCACTTTTTGACCAACAATGTGATTTTTACCTTACAATGTTGATATTGCTCAAAACTAATGGAATTCACTCCCAAATGGTGGTTTATGCTTAAATAACCCTTTTGTAAGCATAATAACACGTTTCCATTGAAATTAACAGAAATATTCACGTTTCTAGTTTTTATGTGTGCAAAATGCTTTTCAGAGCGAGAGAAGCACTTTTTGACCAACAATGTGATTCTGACCTTTCAATTTTGATATTGCTCAAAACTAATGGAATTCACTCCCAAATGGTGGTTTATGCTTAAATAACCCTTTTGTAAGCATAATAACACGTTTCCATTGAAAGAAACAGAAATATTCACATGTCAAGTTTTTATGCGTGCAAAATGCTTTTCAGAGCGAGAGAAGCACTTTTTGACCAACAATGTGACTCTGACCGTTCAATTTTGATATTGCTCAAAACTAATGGAATTCACTCCCAAATGGTGGTTTATGCTTAAATAACCCTTTTGTAAGCATAATAACACGTTTGAATTGAAAGTAACAGAAATATTCACATGTCAAGTTTTTATGCGTGCAAAATGCTTTTCAGAGCGAGAGAAGCACTTTTTGACCAACAATGTGATTTTTACCTTACAATGTTGATATTGCTCAAAACTAATGGAATTCACTCCCAAATGGTGGTTTATGCTTAAATAACCCTTTTGTAAGCATAATAACACGTTTCCATTGAAAGAAACAGAAATATTCACATGTCAAGTTTTTATGCGTGCAAAATGCTTTTCAGAGCGAGAGAAGCACTTTTTGACCAACAATGTGATTTTTACCTTACAATGTTGATATTGCTCAAAACTAATGGAATTCACTCCCAAATGGTGGTTTATGCTTAAATAACCCTTTTGTAAGCATAATAACACGTTTCCATTGAAAGAAACAGAAATATTCACATGTCAAGTTTTTATGCGTGCAAAATGCTTTTCAGAGCGAGAGAAGCACTTTTTGACCAACAATGTGATTGTTACCTTACAATGTTGATATTGCTCAAAACTAATGGAATTCACTCCCAAATGGTGGTTTATGCTTAAATAACCCTTTTGTAAGCATAATAAACACGTTTCCATTGAAAGTAACAGAAATATTCACATGTCAAGTTTTTATGTGTGCAAAATGCTTTTCAGAGCGAGAGAAGCACTTTTTGACCAACAATGTGATTCTGACCTTTCAATTTTGATATTGCTCAAAACTAATGGAATTCACTTCCCCAAATGGTGGTTTATGCTTAAATAACCCTTTTGTAAGCATAATAACACGTTTGAATTGAAAGAAACAGAAATATTCACATGTCAAGTTTTTATGCGTGCAAAATGCTTTTCAGAGCGAGAGAAGCACTTTTTGACCAACAATGTGATTTTTACCTTACAATGTTGATATTGCTCAAAACTAATGGAATTCACTCCCAAATGGTGGTTTATGCTTAAATAACCCTTTTGTAAGCATAATAACACGTTTCCATTGAAATTAACAGAAATATTCACGTTTCTAGTTTTTATGCGTGCAAAATGCTTTTCAGAGCGAGAGAAGCACTTTTTGACCAACAATGTGATTCTGACCTTTCAATTTTGATATTGCTCAAAACTAATGGAATTCACTCCCAAATGGTGGTTTATGCTTAAATAACCCTTTTGTAAGCATAATAACACGTTTCCATTGAAAGAAACAGAAATATTCACATGTCAAGTTTTTATGCGTGCAAAATGCTTTTCAGAGCGAGAGAAGCACTTTTTGACCAACAATGTGACTCTGACCTTTCAATTTTGATATTGCTCAAAACTAATGGAATTCACTCCCAAATGGTGGTTTATGCTTAAATAACCCTTTTGTAAGCATAATAACACGTTTGAATTGAAAGTAACAGAAATATTCACATGTCAAGTTTTTATGCGTGCAAAATGCTTTTCAGAGCGAGAGAAGCACTTTTTGACCAACAATGTGATTTTTACCTTACAATGTTGATATTGCTCAAAACTAATGGAATTCACTCCCAAATGGTGGTTTATGCTTAAATAACCCTTTTGTAAGCATAATAACACGTTTCCATTGAAAGAAACAGAAATATTCACATGTCAAGTTTTTATGCGTGCAAAATGCTTTTCAGAGCGAGAGAAGCACTTTTTGACCAACAATGTGATTTTTACCTTACAATGTTGATATTGCTCAAAACTAATGGAATTCACTCCCAAATGGTGGTTTATGCTTAAATAACCCTTTTGTAAGCATAATAACACGTTTCCATTGAAAGAAACTGAAATATTCACATGTCAAGTTTTTATGCGTGCAAAATGCTTTTCAGAGCGAGAGAAGCACTTTTTGACCAACAATGTGATTGTTACCTTACAATGTTGATATTGCTCAAAACTAATGGAATTCACTCCCAAATGGTGGTTTATGCTTAAATAACCCTTTTGTAAGCATAATAAACACGTTTCCATTGAAAGTAACAGAAATATTCACATGTCAAGTTTTTATGTGTGCAAAATGCTTTTCAGAGCGAGAGAAGCACTTTTTGACCAACAATGTGATTCTGACCTTTCAATTTTGATATTGCTCAAAACTAATGGAATTCACTCCCAAATGGTGGTTTATGCTTAAATAACCCTTTTGTAAGCATAATAACACGTTTGAATTGAAAGAAACAGAAATATTCACATGTCAAGTTTTTATGCGTGCAAAATGCTTTTCAGAGCGAGAGAAGCACTTTTTGACCAACAATGTGATTTTTACCTTACAATGTTGATATTGCTCAAAACTAATGGAATTCACTCCCAAATGGTGGTTTATGCTTAAATAACCCTTTTGTAAGCATAATAACACGTTTCCATTGAAAGTAACAGAAATATTCACATGTCAAGTTTTTATGTGTGCAAAATGCTTTTCAGAGCGAGAGAAGCACTTTTTGACCAACAATGTGATTCTGACCTTTCAATTTTGATATTGCTCAAAACTAATGGAATTCACTCCCAAATGGTGGTTTATGCTTAAATAACCCTTTTGTAAGCATAATAACACGTTTCCATTGAAAGTAACAGAAATATTCACATGTCAAGTTTTTATGTGTGCAAAATGCTTTTCAGAGCGAGAGAAGCACTTTTTGACCAACAATGTGATTCTGACCTTTCAATTTTGATATTGCTCAAAACTAATGGAATTCACTCCCAAATGGTGGTTTATGCTTAAATAACCCTTTTGTAAGCATAATAACACGTTTGAATTGAAAGAAACAGAAATATTCACATGTCAAGTTTTTATGCGTGCAAAATGCTTTTCAGAGCGAGAGAAGCACTTTTTGACCAACAATGTGATTTTTACCTTACAATGTTGATACTGCTCAAAACTAATGGAATTCACTCCCAAATGGTGGTTTATGCTTAAATAACCCTTTTGTAAGCATAATAACACGTTTCCATTGAAAGTAACAGAAATATTCACATGTCAAGTTTTTATGCGTGCAAATTGCTTTTCAGAGCGAGAGAAGCACTTTTTGACCAACAATGTGATTTTTACCTTACAATGTTGATATTGCTCAAAACTAATGGAATTCACTCCCAAATGGTGGTTTATGCTTAAATAACCCTTTTGTAAGCATAATAACACGTTTCCATTGAAATTAACAGAAATATTCACGTTTCTAGTTTTTATGTGTGCAAAATGCTTTTCAGAGCGAGAGAAGCACTTTTTGACCAACAATGTGATTCTGACCTTTCAATTTTGATATTGCTCAAAACTAATGGAATTCACTCCCAAATGGTGGTTTATGCTTAAATAACCCTTTTGTAAGCATAATAACACGTTTCCATTGAAAGAAACAGAAATATTCACATGTCAAGTTTTTATGTGTGCAAAATGCTTTTCAGAGCGAGAGAAGCACTTTTTGACCAACAATGTGATTCTGACCTTTCAATTTTGATATTGCTCAAAACTAATGGAATTCACTCCCAAATGGTGGTTTATGCTTAAATAACCCTTTTGTAAGCATAATAACACGTTTGAATTGAAAGTAACAGAAATATTCACATGTCAAGTTTTTATGCGTGCAAAATGCTTTTCAGAGCGAGAGAAGCACTTTTTGACCAACAATGTGATTTTTACCTTACAATGTTGATATTGCTCAAAACTAATGGAATTCACTCCCAAATGGTGGTTTATGCTTAAATAACCCTTTTGTAAGCATAATAACACGTTTGAATTGAAAGTAACAGAAATATTCACATGTCAAGTTTTTATGCGTGCAAAATGCTTTTCAGAGCGAGAGAAGCACTTTTTGACCAACAATGTGATTTTTACCTTACAATGTTGATATTGCTCAAAACTAATGGAATTCACTCCCAAATGGTGGTTTATGCTTAAATAACCCTTTTGTAAGCATAATAACACGTTTCCATTGAAAGAAACAGAAATATTCACATGTCAAGTTTTTATGCGTGCAAAATGCTTTTCAGAGCGAGAGAAGCACTTTTTGACCAACAATGTGATTTTTACCTTACAATGTTGATATTGCTCAAAACTAATGGAATTCACTCCCAAATGGTGGTTTATGCTTAAATAACCCTTTTGTAAGCATAATAACACGTTTCCATTGAAATTAACAGAAATATTCACGTTTCTAGTTTTTATGTGTGCAAAATGCTTTTCAGAGCGAGAGAAGCACTTTTTGACCAACAATGTGATTCTGACCTTTCAATTTTGATATTGCTCAAAACTAATGGAATTCACTCCCAAATGGTGGTTTATGCTTAAATAACCCTTTTGTAAGCATAATAACACGTTTCCATTGAAAGAAACAGAAATATTCACATGTCAAGTTTTTATGCGTGCAAAATGCTTTTCAGAGCGAGAGAAGCACTTTTTGACCAACAATGTGACTCTGACCTTTCAATTTTGATATTGCTCAAAACTAATGGAATTCACTCCCAAATGGTGGTTTATGCTTAAATAACCCTTTTGTAAGCATAATAACACGTTTGAATTGAAAGTAACAGAAATATTCACATGTCAAGTTTTTATGCGTGCAAAATGCTTTTCAGAGCGAGAGAAGCACTTTTTGACCAACAATGTGATTTTTACCTTACAATGTTGATATTGCTCAAAACTAATGGAATTCACTCCCAAATGGTGGTTTATGCTTAAATAACCCTTTTGTAAGCATAATAACACGTTTCCATTGAAAGAAACAGAAATATTCACATGTCAAGTTTTTATGCGTGCAAAATGCTTTTCAGAGCGAGAGAAGCACTTTTTGACCAACAATGTGATTTTTACCTTACAATGTTGATATTGCTCAAAACTAATGGAATTCACTCCCAAATGGTGGTTTATGCTTAAATAACCCTTTTGTAAGCATAATAACACGTTTCCATTGAAAGAAACAGAAATATTCACATGTCAAGTTTTTATGCGTGCAAAATGCTTTTCAGAGCGAGAGAAGCACTTTTTGACCAACAATGTGATTGTTACCTTACAATGTTGATATTGCTCAAAACTAATGGAATTCACTCCCAAATGGTGGTTTATGCTTAAATAACCCTTTTGTAAGCATAATAACACGTTTCCATTGAAAGTAACAGAAATATTCACATGTCAAGTTTTTATGTGTGCAAAATGCTTTTCAGAGCGAGAGAAGCACTTTTTGACCAACAATGTGATTCTGACCTTTCAATTTTGATATTGCTCAAAACTAATGGAATTCACTCCCAAATGGTGGTTTATGCTTAAATAACCCTTTTGTAAGCATAATAACACGTTTGAATTGAAAGAAACAGAAATATTCACATGTCAAGTTTTTATGCGTGCAAAATGCTTTTCAGAGCGAGAGAAGCACTTTTTGACCAACAATGTGATTTTTACCTTACAATGTTGATATTGCTCAAAACTAATGGAATTCACTCCCAAATGGTGGTTTATGCTTAAATAACCCTTTTGTAAGCATAATAACACGTTTCCATTGAAAGTAACAGAAATATTCACATGTCAAGTTTTTATGTGTGCAAAATGCTTTTCAGAGCGAGAGAAGCACTTTTTGACCAACAATGTGATTCTGACCTTTCAATTTTGATATTGCTCAAAACTAATGGAATTCACTCCCAAATGGTGGTTTGTGCTTAAATAACCCTTTTGTAAGCATAATAACACGTTTCCATTGAAAGAAACAGAAATATTCACATGTCAAGTTTTTATGCGTGTAAAATGCTTTTCAGAGCGAGAGAAGCACTTTTTGACCAACAATGTGACTCTGACCTTCAATTTTGATATTGCTCAAAACTAATGGAATTCACTCCCAAATGGTGGTTTATGCTTAAATAACCCTTTTGTAAGCATAATAACACGTTTCCATTGAAAGTAACAGAAATATTCACATGTCAAGTTTTTATGTGTGCAAAATGCTTTTCAGAGCGAGAGAAGCACTTTTTGACCAACAATGTGATTCTGACCTTTCAATTTTGATATTGCTCAAAACTAATGGAATTCACTCCCAAATGGTGGTTTATGCTTAAATAACCCTTTTGTAAGCATAATAACACGTTTCCATTGAAAGAAACAGAAATATTCACATGTCAAGTTTTTATGCGTGCAAAATGCTTTTCAGAGCGAGAGAAGCACTTTTTGACCAACAATGTGATTTTTACCTTACAATGTTGATATTGCTCAAAACTAATGGAATTCACTCCCAAATGGTGGTTTATGCTTAAATAACCCTTTTGTAAGCATAATAACACGTTTCCATTGAAAGTAACAGAAATATTCACATGTCAAGTTTTTATGTGTGCAAAATGCTTTTCAGAGCGAGAGAAGCACTTTTTGACCAACAATGTGATTCTGACCTTTCAATTTTGATATTGCTCAAAACTAATGGAATTCACTCCCAAATGGTGGTTTATGCTTAAATAACCCTTTTGTAAGCATAATAACACGTTTCCATTGAAATTAACAGAAATATTCACGTTTCTAGTTTTTATGTGTGCAAAATGCTTTTCAGAGCGAGAGAAGCACTTTTTGACCAACAATGTGATTCTGACCTTTCAATTTTGATATTGCTCAAAACTAATGGAATTCACTCCCAAATGGTGGTTTATGCTTAAATAACCCTTTTGTAAGCATAATAACACGTTTCCATTGAAAGAAACAGAAATATTCACATGTCAAGTTTTTATGTGTGCAAAATGCTTTTCAGAGCGAGAGAAGCACTTTTTGACCAACAATGTGATTCTGACCTTTCAATTTTGATATTGCTCAAAACTAATGGAATTCACTCCCAAATGGTGGTTTATGCTTAAATAACCCTTTTGTAAGCATAATAACACGTTTGAATTGAAAGTAACAGAAATATTCACATGTCAAGTTTTTATGCGTGCAAAATGCTTTTCAGAGCGAGAGAAGCACTTTTTGACCAACAATGTGATTTTTACCTTACAATGTTGATATTGCTCAAAACTAATGGAATTCACTCCCAAATGGTGGTTTATGCTTAAATAACACTTTTGTAAGCATAATAACACGTTTCCATTGAAATTAACAGAAATATTCACGTTTCTAGTTTTTATGTGTGCAAAATGCTTTTCAGAGCGAGAGAAGCACTTTTTGACCAACAATGTGATTCTGACCTTTCAATTTTGATATTGCTCAAAACTAATGGAATTCACTCCCAAATGGTGGTTTATGCTTAAATAACCCTTTTGTAAGCATAATAACACGTTTCCATTGAAAGAAACAGAAATATTCACATGTCAAGTTTTTATGCGTGCAAAATGCTTTTCAGAGCGAGAGAAGCACTTTTTGACCAACAATGTGACTCTGACCTTTCAATTTTGATATTGCTCAAAACTAATGGAATTCACTCCCAAGTGGTGGTTTATGCTTGAATAACCCTTTTGTAAGCATAATAACACGTTTCCATTGAAAGTAACAGAAATATTCACATGTCAAGTTTTTATGTGTGCAAAATGCTTTTCAGAGCGAGAGAAGCACTTTTTGACCAACAATGTGATTCTGACCTTTCAATTTTGATATTGCTCAAAACTAATGGAATTCACTCCCAAATGGTGGTTTATGCTTAAATAACCCTTTTGTAAGCATAATAACACGTTTCCATTGAAAGTAACAGAAATATTCACATGTCAAGTTTTTATGCGTGCAAAATGCTTTTCAGAGCGAGAGAAGCACTTTTTGACCAACAATGTGATTTTTACCTTACAATGTTGATATTGCTCAAAACTAATGGAATTCACTCCCAAATGGTGGTTTATGCTTAAATAACCCTTTTGTAAGCATAATAACACGTTTCCATTGAAATTAACAGAAATATTCACGTTTCTAGTTTTTATGTGTGCAAAATGCTTTTCAGAGCGAGAGAAGCACTTTTTGACCAACAATGTGATTCTGACCTTTCAATTTTGATATTGCTCAAAACTAATGGAATTCACTCCCAAATGGTGGTTTATGCTTAAATAACCCTTTTGTAAGCATAATAACACGTTTCCATTGAAAGAAACAGAAATATTCACATGTCAAGTTTTTATGTGTGCAAAATGCTTTTCAGAGCGAGAGAAGCACTTTTTGACCAACAATGTGATTCTGACCTTTCAATTTTGATATTGCTCAAAACTAATGGAATTCACTCCCAAATGGTGGTTTATGCTTAAATAACACTTTTGTAAGCATAATAACACGTTTCCATTGAAATTAACAGAAATATTCACGTTTCTAGTTTTTATGTGTGCAAAATGCTTTTCAGAGCGAGAGAAGCACTTTTTGACCAACAATGTGATTCTGACCTTTCAATTTTGATATTGCTCAAAACTAATGGAATTCACTCCCAAATGGTGGTTTATGCTTAAATAACCCTTTTGTAAGCATAATAACACGTTTCCATTGAAAGAAACAGAAATATTCACATGTCAAGTTTTTATGTGTGCAAAATGCTTTTCAGAGCGAGAGAAGCACTTTTTGACCAACAATGTGATTCTGACCTTTCAATTTTGATATTGCTCAAAACTAATGGAATTCACTCCCAAATGGTGGTTTATGCTTAAATAACCCTTTTGTAAGCATAATAACACGTTTGAATTGAAAGTAACAGAAATATTCACATGTCAAGTTTTTATGCGTGCAAAATGCTTTTCAGAGCGAGAGAAGCACTTTTTGACCAACAATGTGATTTTTACCTTACAATGTTGATATTGCTCAAAACTAATGGAATTCACTCCCAAATGGTGGTTTATGCTTAAATAACCCTTTTGTAAGCATAATAACACGTTTCCATTGAAATTAACAGAAATATTCACGTTTCTAGTTTTTATGTGTGCAAAATGCTTTTCAGAGCGAGAGAAGCACTTTTTGACCAACAATGTGATTCTGACCTTTCAATTTTGATATTGCTCAAAACTAATGGAATTCACTCCCAAATGGTGGTTTATGCTTAAATAACCCTTTTGTAAGCATAATAACACGTTTCCATTGAAAGAAACAGAAATATTCACATGTCAAGTTTTTATGTGTGCAAAATGCTTTTCAGAGCGAGAGAAGCACTTTTTGACCAACAATGTGATTCTGACCTTTCAATTTTGATATTGCTCAAAACTAATGGAATTCACTCCCAAATGGTGGTTTATGCTTAAATAACCCTTTTGTAAGCATAATAACACGTTTGAATTGAAAGTAACAGAAATATTCACATGTCAAGTTTTTATGCGTGCAAAATGCTTTTCAGAGCGAGAGAAGCACTTTTTGACCAACAATGTGATTTTTACCTTACAATGTTGATATTGCTCAAAACTAATGGAATTCACTCCCAAATGGTGGTTTATGCTTAAATAACCCTTTTGTAAGCATAATAACACGTTTGAATTGAAAGTAACAGAAATATTCACATGTCAAGTTTTTATGCGTGCAAAATGCTTTTCAGAGCGAGAGAAGCACTTTTTGACCAACAATGTGATTTTTACCTTACAATGTTGATATTGCTCAAAACTAATGGAATTCACTCCCAAATGGTGGTTTATGCTTAAATAACCCTTTTGTAAGCATAATAACACGTTTCCATTGAAAGAAACAGAAATATTCACATGTCAAGTTTTTATGCGTGCAAAATGCTTTTCAGAGCGAGAGAAGCACTTTTTGACCAACAATGTGATTTTTACCTTACAATGTTGATATTGCTCAAAACTAATGGAATTCACTCCCAAATGGTGGTTTATGCTTAAATAACCCTTTTGTAAGCATAATAACACGTTTCCATTGAAATTAACAGAAATATTCACGTTTCTAGTTTTTATGTGTGCAAAATGCTTTTCAGAGCGAGAGAAGCACTTTTTGACCAACAATGTGATTCTGACCTTTCAATTTTGATATTGCTCAAAACTAATGGAATTCACTCCCAAATGGTGGTTTATGCTTAAATAACCCTTTTGTAAGCATAATAACACGTTTCCATTGAAAGAAACAGAAATATTCACATGTCAAGTTTTTATGCATGCAAAATGCTTTTCAGAGCGAGAGAAGCACTTTTTGACCAACAATGTGACTCTGACCTTTCAATTTTGATATTGCTCAAAACTAATGGAATTCACTCCCAAATGGTGGTTTATGCTTAAATAACCCTTTTGTAAGCATAATAACACGTTTGAATTGAAAGTAACAGAAATATTCACATGTCAAGTTTTTATGCGTGCAAAATGCTTTTCAGAGCGAGAGAAGCACTTTTTGACCAACAATGTGATTTTTACCTTACAATGTTGATATTGCTCAAAACTAATGGAATTCACTCCCAAATGGTGGTTTATGCTTAAATAACCCTTTTGTAAGCATAATAACACGTTTCCATTGAAAGAAACAGAAATATTCACATGTCAAGTTTTTATGCGTGCAAAATGCTTTTCAGAGCGAGAGAAGCACTTTTTGACCAACAATGTGATTTTTACCTTACAATGTTGATATTGCTCAAAACTAATGGAATTCACTCCCAAATGGTGGTTTATGCTTAAATAACCCTTTTGTAAGCATAATAACACGTTTCCATTGAAAGAAACAGAAATATTCACATGTCAAGTTTTTATGCGTGCAAAATGCTTTTCAGAGCGAGAGAAGCACTTTTTGACCAACAATGTGATTTTTACCTTACAATGTTGATATTGCTCAAAACTAATGGAATTCACTCCCAAATGGTGGTTTATGCTTAAATAACCCTTTTGTAAGCATAATAACACGTTTCCATTGAAATTAACAGAAATATTCACGTTTCTAGTTTTTATGTGTGCAAAATGCTTTTCAGAGCGAGAGAAGCACTTTTTGACCAACAATGTGATTCTGACCTTTCAATTTTGATATTGCTCAAAACTAATGGAATTCACTCCCAAATGGTGGTTTATGCTTAAATAACCCTTTTGTAAGCATAATAACACGTTTCCATTGAAAGAAACAGAAATATTCACATGTCAAGTTTTTATGCGTGCAAAATGCTTTTCAGAGCGAGAGAAGCACTTTTTGACCAACAATGTGACTCTGACCTTTCAATTTTGATATTGCTCAAAACTAATGGAATTCACTCCCAAATGGTGGTTTATGCTTAAATAACCCTTTTGTAAGCATAATAACACGTTTGAATTGAAAGTAACAGAAATATTCACATGTCAAGTTTTTATGCGTGCAAAATGCTTTTCAGAGCGAGAGAAGCACTTTTTGACCAACAATGTGATTTTTACCTTACAATGTTGATATTGCTCAAAACTAATGGAATTCACTCCCAAATGGTGGTTTATGCTTAAATAACCCTTTTGTAAGCATAATAACACGTTTCCATTGAAAGAAACAGAAATATTCACATGTCAAGTTTTTATGCGTGCAAAATGCTTTTCAGAGCGAGAGAAGCACTTTTTGACCAACAATGTGATTTTTACCTTACAATGTTGATATTGCTCAAAACTAATGGAATTCACTCCCAAATGGTGGTTTATGCTTAAATAACCCTTTTGTAAGCATAATAACACGTTTCCATTGAAAGAAACAGAAATATTCACATGTCAAGTTTTTATGCGTGCAAAATGCTTTTCAGAGCGAGAGAAGCACTTTTTGACCAACAATGTGATTGTTACCTTACAATGTTGATATTGCTCAAAACTAATGGAATTCACTCCCAAATGGTGGTTTATGCTTAAATAACCCTTTTGTAAGCATAATAACACGTTTCCATTGAAAGTAACAGAAATATTCACATGTCAAGTTTTTATGTGTGCAAAATGCTTTTCAGAGCGAGAGAAGCACTTTTTGACCAACAATGTGATTCTGACCTTTCAATTTTGATATTGCTCAAAACTAATGGAATTCACTCCCAAATGGTGGTTTATGCTTAAATAACCCTTTTGTAAGCATAATAACACGTTTGAATTGAAAGAAACAGAAATATTCACATGTCAAGTTTTTATGCGTGCAAAATGCTTTTCAGAGCGAGAGAAGCACTTTTTGACCAACAATGTGATTTTTACCTTACAATGTTGATATTGCTCAAAACTAATGGAATTCACTCCCAAATGGTGGTTTATGCTTAAATAACCCTTTTGTAAGCATAATAACACGTTTCCATTGAAAGTAACAGAAATATTCACATGTCAAGTTTTTATGTGTGCAAAATGCTTTTCAGAGCGAGAGAAGCACTTTTTGACCAACAATGTGATTCTGACCTTTCAATTTTGATATTGCTCAAAACTAATGGAATTCACTCCCAAATGGTGGTTTATGCTTAAATAACCCTTTTGTAAGCATAATAACACGTTTCCATTGAAAGAAACAGAAATATTCACATGTCAAGTTTTTATGCGTGTAAAATGCTTTTCAGAGCGAGAGAAGCACTTTTTGACCAACAATGTGACTCTGACCTTCAATTTTGATATTGCTCAAAACTAATGGAATTCACTCCCAAATGGTGGTTTATGCTTAAATAACCCTTTTGTAAGCATAATAACACGTTTCCATTGAAAGTAACAGAAATATTCACATGTCAAGTTTTTATGTGTGCAAAATGCTTTTCAGAGCGAGAGAAGCACTTTTTGACCAACAATGTGATTCTGACCTTTCAATTTTGATATTGCTCAAAACTAATGGAATTCACTCCCAAATGGTGGTTTATGCTTAAATAACCCTTTTGTAAGCATAATAACACGTTTCCATTGAAAGAAACAGAAATATTCACATGTCAAGTTTTTATGCGTGCAAAATGCTTTTCAGAGCGAGAGAAGCACTTTTTGACCAACAATGTGATTTTTACCTTACAATGTTGATATTGCTCAAAACTAATGGAATTCACTCCCAAATGGTGGTTTATGCTTAAATAACCCTTTTGTAAGCATAATAACACGTTTCCATTGAAAGTAACAGAAATATTCACATGTCAAGTTTTTATGTGTGCAAAATGCTTTTCAGAGCGAGAGAAGCACTTTTTGACCAACAATGTGATTCTGACCTTTCAATTTTGATATTGCTCAAAACTAATGGAATTCACTCCCAAATGGTGGTTTATGCTTAAATAACCCTTTTGTAAGCATAATAACACGTTTCCATTGAAAGTAACAGAAATATTCACATGTCAAGTTTTTATGCGTGCAAAATGCTTTTCAGAGCGAGAGAAGCACTTTTTGACCAACAATGTGATTTTTACCTTACAATGTTGATATTGCTCAAAACTAATGGAATTCACTCCCAAATGGTGGTTTATGCTTAAATAACCCTTTTGTAAGCATAATAACACGTTTCCATTGAAATTAACAGAAATATTCACATGTCAAGTTTTTATGCGTGCAAAATGCTTTTCAGAGCGAGAGAAGCACTTTTTGACCAACAATGTGACTCTGACCTTTCAATTTTGATATTGCTCAAAACTAATGGAATTCACTCCCAAGTGGTGGTTTATGCTTGAATAACCCTTTTGTAAGCATAATAACACGTTTCCATTGAAAGTAACAGAAATATTCACATGTCAAGTTTTTATGTGTGCAAAATGCTTTTCAGAGCGAGAGAAGCACTTTTTGACCAACAATGTGATTCTGACCTTTCAATTTTGATATTGCTCAAAACTAATGGAATTCACTCCCAAATGGTGGTTTATGCTTAAATAACCCTTTTGTAAGCATAATAACACGTTTCCATTGAAAGTAACAGAAATATTCACATGTCAAGTTTTTATGCGTGCAAAATGCTTTTCAGAGCGAGAGAAGCACTTTTTGACCAACAATGTGATTTTTACCTTACAATGTTGATATTGCTCAAAACTAATGGAATTCACTCCCAAATGGTGGTTTATGCTTAAATAACCCTTTTGTAAGCATAATAACACGTTTCCATTGAAATTAACAGAAATATTCACGTTTCTAGTTTTTATGTGTGCAAAATGCTTTTCAGAGCGAGAGAAGCACTTTTTGACCAACAATGTGATTCTGACCTTTCAATTTTGATATTGCTCAAAACTAATGGAATTCACTCCCAAATGGTGGTTTATGCTTAAATAACCCTTTTGTAAGCATAATAACACGTTTCCATTGAAAGAAACAGAAATATTCACATGTCAAGTTTTTATGTGTGCAAAATGCTTTTCAGAGCGAGAGAAGCACTTTTTGACCAACAATGTGATTCTGACCTTTCAATTTTGATATTGCTCAAAACTAATGGAATTCACTCCCAAATGGTGGTTTATGCTTAAATAACACTTTTGTAAGCATAATAACACGTTTCCATTGAAATTAACAGAAATATTCACGTTTCTAGTTTTTATGTGTGCAAAATGCTTTTCAGAGCGAGAGAAGCACTTTTTGACCAACAATGTGATTCTGACCTTTCAATTTTGATATTGCTCAAAACTAATGGAATTCACTCCCAAATGGTGGTTTATGCTTAAATAACCCTTTTGTAAGCATAATAACACGTTTCCATTGAAAGAAACAGAAATATTCACATGTCAAGTTTTTATGCGTGCAAAATGCTTTTCAGAGCGAGAGAAGCACTTTTTGACCAACAATGTGACTCTGACCTTTCAATTTTGATATTGCTCAAAACTAATGGAATTCACTCCCAAGTGGTGGTTTATGCTTGAATAACCCTTTTGTAAGCATAATAACACGTTTCCATTGAAAGTAACAGAAATATTCACATGTCAAGTTTTTATGTGTGCAAAATGCTTTTCAGAGCGAGAGAAGCACTTTTTGACCAACAATGTGATTCTGACCTTTCAATTTTGATATTGCTCAAAACTAATGGAATTCACTCCCAAATGGTGGTTTATGCTTAAATAACCCTTTTGTAAGCATAATAACACGTTTCCATTGAAAGTAACAGAAATATTCACATGTCAAGTTTTTATGCGTGCAAAATGCTTTTCAGAGCGAGAGAAGCACTTTTTGACCAACAATGTGATTTTTACCTTACAATGTTGATATTGCTCAAAACTAATGGAATTCACTCCCAAATGGTGGTTTATGCTTAAATAACCCTTTTGTAAGCATAATAACACGTTTCCATTGAAATTAACAGAAATATTCACGTTTCTAGTTTTTATGTGTGCAAAATGCTTTTCAGAGCGAGAGAAGCACTTTTTGACCAACAATGTGATTCTGACCTTTCAATTTTGATATTGCTCAAAACTAATGGAATTCACTCCCAAATGGTGGTTTATGCTTAAATAACCCTTTTGTAAGCATAATAACACGTTTCCATTGAAAGAAACAGAAATATTCACATGTCAAGTTTTTATGTGTGCAAAATGCTTTTCAGAGCGAGAGAAGCACTTTTTGACCAACAATGTGATTCTGACCTTTCAATTTTGATATTGCTCAAAACTAATGGAATTCACTCCCAAATGGTGGTTTATGCTTAAATAACCCTTTTGTAAGCATAATAACACGTTTCCATTGAAAGTAACAGAAATATTCACATGTCAAGTTTTTATGTGTGCAAAATGCTTTTCAGAGCGAGAGAAGCACTTTTTGACCAACAATGTGATTCTGACCTTTCAATTTTGATATTGCTCAAAACTAATGGAATTCACTCCCAAATGGTGGTTTATGCTTAAATAACCCTTTTGTAAGCATAATAACACGTTTCCATTGAAAGAAACAGAAATATTCACATGTCAAGTTTTTATGCGTGCAAAATGCTTTTCAGAGCGAGAGAAGCACTTTTTGACCAACAATGTGATTTTTACCTTACAATGTTGATATTGCTCAAAACTAATGGAATTCACTCCCAAATGGTGGTTTATGCTTAAATAACCCTTTTGTAAGCATAATAACACGTTTCCATTGAAAGAAACAGAAATATTCACATGTCAAGTTTTTATGCGTGCAAAATGCTTTTCAGAGCGAGAGAAGCACTTTTTGACCAACAATGTGATTGTTACCTTACAATGTTGATATTGCTCAAAACTAATGGAATTCACTCCCAAATGGTGGTTTATGCTTAAATAACCCTTTTGTAAGCATAATAACACGTTTCCATTGAAAGTAACAGAAATATTCACATGTCAAGTTTTTATGTGTGCAAAATGCTTTTCAGAGCGAGAGAAGCACTTTTTGACCAACAATGTGATTCTGACCTTTCAATTTTGATATTGCTCAAAACTAATGGAATTCACTCCCAAATGGTGGTTTATGCTTAAATAACCCTTTTGTAAGCATAATAACACGTTTGAATTGAAAGAAACAGAAATATTCACATGTCAAGTTTTTATGCGTGCAAAATGCTTTTCAGAGCGAGAGAAGCACTTTTTGACCAACAATGTGATTTTTACCTTACAATGTTGATATTGCTCAAAACTAATGGAATTCACTCCCAAATGGTGGTTTATGCTTAAATAACCCTTTTGTAAGCATAATAACACGTTTCCATTGAAAGTAACAGAAATATTCACATGTCAAGTTTTTATGTGTGCAAAATGCTTTTCAGAGCGAGAGAAGCACTTTTTGACCAACAATGTGATTCTGACCTTTCAATTTTGATATTGCTCAAAACTAATGGAATTCACTCCCAAATGGTGGTTTATGCTTAAATAACCCTTTTGTAAGCATAATAACACGTTTCCATTGAAAGAAACAGAAATATTCACATGTCAAGTTTTTATGCGTGTAAAATGCTTTTCAGAGCGAGAGAAGCACTTTTTGACCAACAATGTGACTCTGACCTTCAATTTTGATATTGCTCAAAACTAATGGAATTCACTCCCAAATGGTGGTTTATGCTTAAATAACCCTTTTGTAAGCATAATAACACGTTTCCATTGAAAGTAACAGAAATATTCACATGTCAAGTTTTTATGTGTGCAAAATGCTTTTCAGAGCGAGAGAAGCACTTTTTGACCAACAATGTGATTCTGACCTTTCAATTTTGATATTGCTCAAAACTAATGGAATTCACTCCCAAATGGTGGTTTATGCTTAAATAACCCTTTTGTAAGCATAATAACACGTTTCCATTGAAAGAAACAGAAATATTCACATGTCAAGTTTTTATGCGTGCAAAATGCTTTTCAGAGCGAGAGAAGCACTTTTTGACCAACAATGTGATTTTTACCTTACAATGTTGATATTGCTCAAAACTAATGGAATTCACTCCCAAATGGTGGTTTATGCTTAAATAACCCTTTTGTAAGCATAATAACACGTTTCCATTGAAAGTAACAGAAATATTCACATGTCAAGTTTTTATGTGTGCAAAATGCTTTTCAGAGCGAGAGAAGCACTTTTTGACCAACAATGTGATTCTGACCTTTCAATTTTGATATTGCTCAAAACTAATGGAATTCACTCCCAAATGGTGGTTTATGCTTAAATAACCCTTTTGTAAGCATAATAACACGTTTCCATTGAAAGTAACAGAAATATTCACATGTCAAGTTTTTATGCGTGCAAAATGCTTTTCAGAGCGAGAGAAGCACTTTTTGACCAACAATGTGATTTTTACCTTACAATGTTGATATTGCTCAAAACTAATGGAATTCACTCCCAAATGGTGGTTTATGCTTAAATAACCCTTTTGTAAGCATAATAACACGTTTCCATTGAAATTAACAGAAATATTCACATGTCAAGTTTTTATGCGTGCAAAATGCTTTTCAGAGCGAGAGAAGCACTTTTTGACCAACAATGTGACTCTGACCTTTCAATTTTGATATTGCTCAAAACTAATGGAATTCACTCCCAAGTGGTGGTTTATGCTTGAATAACCCTTTTGTAAGCATAATAACACGTTTCCATTGAAAGTAACAGAAATATTCACATGTCAAGTTTTTATGTGTGCAAAATGCTTTTCAGAGCGAGAGAAGCACTTTTTGACCAACAATGTGATTCTGACCTTTCAATTTTGATATTGCTCAAAACTAATGGAATTCACTCCCAAATGGTGGTTTATGCTTAAATAACCCTTTTGTAAGCATAATAACACGTTTCCATTGAAAGTAACAGAAATATTCACATGTCAAGTTTTTATGCGTGCAAAATGCTTTTCAGAGCGAGAGAAGCACTTTTTGACCAACAATGTGATTTTTACCTTACAATGTTGATATTGCTCAAAACTAATGGAATTCACTCCCAAATGGTGGTTTATGCTTAAATAACCCTTTTGTAAGCATAATAACACGTTTCCATTGAAATTAACAGAAATATTCACGTTTCTAGTTTTTATGTGTGCAAAATGCTTTTCAGAGCGAGAGAAGCACTTTTTGACCAACAATGTGATTCTGACCTTTCAATTTTGATATTGCTCAAAACTAATGGAATTCACTCCCAAATGGTGGTTTATGCTTAAATAACCCTTTTGTAAGCATAATAACACGTTTCCATTGAAAGAAACAGAAATATTCACATGTCAAGTTTTTATGTGTGCAAAATGCTTTTCAGAGCGAGAGAAGCACTTTTTGACCAACAATGTGATTCTGACCTTTCAATTTTGATATTGCTCAAAACTAATGGAATTCACTCCCAAATGGTGGTTTATGCTTAAATAACACTTTTGTAAGCATAATAACACGTTTCCATTGAAATTAACAGAAATATTCACGTTTCTAGTTTTTATGTGTGCAAAATGCTTTTCAGAGCGAGAGAAGCACTTTTTGACCAACAATGTGATTCTGACCTTTCAATTTTGATATTGCTCAAAACTAATGGAATTCACTCCCAAATGGTGGTTTATGCTTAAATAACCCTTTTGTAAGCATAATAACACGTTTCCATTGAAAGAAACAGAAATATTCACATGTCAAGTTTTTATGCGTGCAAAATGCTTTTCAGAGCGAGAGAAGCACTTTTTGACCAACAATGTGACTCTGACCTTTCAATTTTGATATTGCTCAAAACTAATGGAATTCACTCCCAAGTGGTGGTTTATGCTTGAATAACCCTTTTGTAAGCATAATAACACGTTTCCATTGAAAGTAACAGAAATATTCACATGTCAAGTTTTTATGTGTGCAAAATGCTTTTCAGAGCGAGAGAAGCACTTTTTGACCAACAATGTGATTCTGACCTTTCAATTTTGATATTGCTCAAAACTAATGGAATTCACTCCCAAATGGTGGTTTATGCTTAAATAACCCTTTTGTAAGCATAATAACACGTTTCCATTGAAAGTAACAGAAATATTCACATGTCAAGTTTTTATGCGTGCAAAATGCTTTTCAGAGCGAGAGAAGCACTTTTTGACCAACAATGTGATTTTTACCTTACAATGTTGATATTGCTCAAAACTAATGGAATTCACTCCCAAATGGTGGTTTATGCTTAAATAACCCTTTTGTAAGCATAATAACACGTTTCCATTGAAATTAACAGAAATATTCACGTTTCTAGTTTTTATGTGTGCAAAATGCTTTTCAGAGCGAGAGAAGCACTTTTTGACCAACAATGTGATTCTGACCTTTCAATTTTGATATTGCTCAAAACTAATGGAATTCACTCCCAAATGGTGGTTTATGCTTAAATAACCCTTTTGTAAGCATAATAACACGTTTCCATTGAAAGAAACAGAAATATTCACATGTCAAGTTTTTATGTGTGCAAAATGCTTTTCAGAGCGAGAGAAGCACTTTTTGACCAACAATGTGATTCTGACCTTTCAATTTTGATATTGCTCAAAACTAATGGAATTCACTCCCAAATGGTGGTTTATGCTTAAATAACCCTTTTGTAAGCATAATAACACGTTTGAATTGAAAGTAACAGAAATATTCACATGTCAAGTTTTTATGCGTGCAAAATGCTTTTCAGAGCGAGAGAAGCACTTTTTGACCAACAATGTGATTTTTACCTTACAATGTTGATATTGCTCAAAACTAATGGAATTCACTCCCAAATGGTGGTTTATGCTTAAATAACCCTTTTGTAAGCATAATAACACGTTTCCATTGAAATTAACAGAAATATTCACGTTTCTAGTTTTTATGTGTGCAAAATGCTTTTCAGAGCGAGAGAAGCACTTTTTGACCAACAATGTGATTCTGACCTTTCAATTTTGATATTGCTCAAAACTAATGGAATTCACTCCCAAATGGTGGTTTATGCTTAAATAACCCTTTTGTAAGCATAATAACACGTTTCCATTGAAAGAAACAGAAATATTCACATGTCAAGTTTTTATGTGTGCAAAATGCTTTTCAGAGCGAGAGAAGCACTTTTTGACCAACAATGTGATTCTGACCTTTCAATTTTGATATTGCTCAAAACTAATGGAATTCACTCCCAAATGGTGGTTTATGCTTAAATAACCCTTTTGTAAGCATAATAACACGTTTCCATTGAAAGAAACAGAAATATTCACATGTCAAGTTTTTATGCGTGCAAAATGCTTTTCAGAGCGAGAGAAGCACTTTTTGACCAACAATGTGATTTTTACCTTACAATGTTGATATTGCTCAAAACTAATGGAATTCACTCCCAAATGGTGGTTTATGCTTAAATAACCCTTTTGTAAGCATAATAACACGTTTCCATTGAAATTAACAGAAATATTCACGTTTCTAGTTTTTATGTGTGCAAAATGCTTTTCAGAGCGAGAGAAGCACTTTTTGACCAACAATGTGATTCTGACCTTTCAATTTTGATATTGCTCAAAACTAATGGAATTCACTCCCAAATGGTGGTTTATGCTTAAATAACCCTTTTGTAAGCATAATAACACGTTTCCATTGAAAGAAACAGAAATATTCACATGTCAAGTTTTTATGCGTGCAAAATGCTTTTCAGAGCGAGAGAAGCACTTTTTGACCAACAATGTGATTCTGACCTTTCAATTTTGATATTGCTCAAAACTAATGGAATTCACTCCCACATGGTGGTTTATGCTTAAATAACCCTTTTGTAAGCATAATAACACGTTTCCATTGAAAGAAACAGAAATATTCACATGTCAAGTTTTTATGCGTGCAAAATGCTTTTCAGAGCGAGAGAAGCACTTTTTGACCAACAATGTGACTCTGACCTTTCAATTTTGATATTGCTCAAAACTAATGGAATTCACTCCCAAATGGTGGTTTATGCTTAAATAACCCTTTTGTAAGCATAATAACACGTTTGAATTGAAAGTAACAGAAATATTCACATGTCAAGTTTTTATGCGTGCAAAATGCTTTTCAGAGCGAGAGAAGCACTTTTTGACCAACAATGTGATTTTTACCTTACAATGTTGATATTGCTCAAAACTAATGGAATTCACTCCCAAATGGTGGTTTATGCTTAAATAACCCTTTTGTAAGCATAATAACACGTTTCCATTGAAAGAAACAGAAATATTCACGTTTCTAGTTTTTATGTGTGCAAAATGCTTTTCAGAGCGAGAGAAGCACTTTTTGACCAACAATGTGATTCTGACCTTTCAATTTTGATATTGCTCAAAACTAATGGAATTCACTCCCAAATGGTGGTTTATGCTTAAATAACCCTTTTGTAAGCATAATAACACGTTTCCATTGAAAGAAACAGAAATATTCACATGTCAAGTTTTTATGCGTGCAAAATGCTTTTCAGAGCGAGAGAAGCACTTTTTGACCAACAATGTGATTTTTACCTTACAATGTTGATATTGCTCAAAACTAATGGAATTCACTCCCAAATGGTGGTTTATGCTTAAATAACCCTTTTGTAAGCATAATAACACGTTTCCATTGAAATTAACAGAAATATTCACGTTTCTAGTTTTTATGTGTGCAAAATGCTTTTCAGAGCGAGAGAAGCACTTTTTGACCAACAATGTGATTCTGACCTTTCAATTTTGATATTGCTCAAAACTAATGGAATTCACTCCCAAATGGTGGTTTATGCTTAAATAACCCTTTTGTAAGCATAATAACACGTTTCCATTGAAAGAAACAGAAATATTCACATGTCAAGTTTTTATGCGTGCAAAATGCTTTTCAGAGCGAGAGAAGCACTTTTTGACCAACAATGTGACTCTGACCTTTCAATTTTGATATTGCTCAAAACTAATGGAATTCACTCCCAAATGGTGGTTTATGCTTAAATAACCCTTTTGTAAGCATAATAACACGTTTGAATTGAAAGTAACAGAAATATTCACATGTCAAGTTTTTATGCGTGCAAAATGCTTTTCAGAGCGAGAGAAGCACTTTTTGACCAACAATGTGATTTTTACCTTACAATGTTGATATTGCTCAAAACTAATGGAATTCACTCCCAAATGGTGGTTTATGCTTAAATAACCCTTTTGTAAGCATAATAACACGTTTCCATTGAAAGAAACAGAAATATTCACATGTCAAGTTTTTATGCGTGCAAAATGCTTTTCAGAGCGAGAGAAGCACTTTTTGACCAACAATGTGATTTTTACCTTACAATGTTGATATTGCTCAAAACTAATGGAATTCACTCCCAAATGGTGGTTTATGCTTAAATAACCCTTTTGTAAGCATAATAACACGTTTCCATTGAAAGAAACAGAAATATTCACATGTCAAGTTTTTATGCGTGCAAAATACTTTTCAGAGCGAGAGAAGCACTTTTTGACCAACAATGTGATTCTGACCTTTCAATTTTGATATTGCTCAAAACTAATGGAATTCACTCCCAAATGGTGGTTTATGCTTAAATAACCCTTTTGTAAGCATAATAACACGTTTCCATTGAAAGTAACAGAAATATTCACATGTCAAGTTTTTATGCGTGCAAAATGCTTTTCAGAGCGAGAGAAGCACTTTTTGACCAACAATGTGATTTTTACCTTACAATGTTGATATTGCTCAAAACTAATGGAATTCACTCCCAAATGGTGGTTTATGCTTAAATAACCCTTTTGTAAGCATAATAACACGTTTCCATTGAAATTAACAGAAATATTCACATGTCAAGGTTTTATGCGTGCAAAATGCTTTTCAGAGCGAGAGAAGCACTTTTTGACCAACAATGTGACTCTGACCTTTCAATTTTGATATTGCTCAAAACTAATGGAATTCACTCCCAAGTGGTGGTTTATGCTTGAATAACCCTTTTGTAAGCATAATAACACGTTTCCATTGAAAGTAACAGAAATATTCACATGTCAAGTTTTTATGTGTGCAAAATGCTTTTCAGAGCGAGAGAAGCACTTTTTGACCAACAATGTGATTCTGACCTTTCAATTTTGATATTGCTCAAAACTAATGGAATTCACTCCCAAATGGTGGTTTATGCTTAAATAACCCTTTTGTAAGCATAATAACACGTTTCCATTGAAAGTAACAGAAATATTCACATGTCAAGTTTTTATGCGTGCAAAATGCTTTTCAGAGCGAGAGAAGCACTTTTTGACCAACAATGTGATTTTTACCTTACAATGTTGATATTGCTCAAAACTAATGGAATTCACTCCCAAATGGTGGTTTATGCTTAAATAACCCTTTTGTAAGCATAATAACACGTTTCCATTGAAATTAACAGAAATATTCACGTTTCTAGTTTTTATGTGTGCAAAATGCTTTTCAGAGCGAGAGAAGCACTTTTTGACCAACAATGTGATTCTGACCTTTCAATTTTGATATTGCTCAAAACTAATGGAATTCACTCCCAAATGGTGGTTTATGCTTAAATAACCCTTTTGTAAGCATAATAACACGTTTCCATTGAAAGAAACAGAAATATTCACATGTCAAGTTTTTATGTGTGCAAAATGCTTTTCAGAGCGAGAGAAGCACTTTTTGACCAACAATGTGATTCTGACCTTTCAATTTTGATATTGCTCAAAACTAATGGAATTCACTCCCAAATGGTGGTTTATGCTTAAATAACACTTTTGTAAGCATAATAACACGTTTCCATTGAAATTAACAGAAATATTCACGTTTCTAGTTTTTATGTGTGCAAAATGCTTTTCAGAGCGAGAGAAGCACTTTTTGACCAACAATGTGATTCTGACCTTTCAATTTTGATATTGCTCAAAACTAATGGAATTCACTCCCAAATGGTGGTTTATGCTTAAATAACCCTTTTGTAAGCATAATAACACGTTTCCATTGAAAGAAACAGAAATATTCACATGTCAAGTTTTTATGCGTGCAAAATGCTTTTCAGAGCGAGAGAAGCACTTTTTGACCAACAATGTGACTCTGACCTTTCAATTTTGATATTGCTCAAAACTAATGGAATTCACTCCCAAGTGGTGGTTTATGCTTGAATAACCCTTTTGTAAGCATAATAACACGTTTCCATTGAAAGTAACAGAAATATTCACATGTCAAGTTTTTATGTGTGCAAAATGCTTTTCAGAGCGAGAGAAGCACTTTTTGACCAACAATGTGATTCTGACCTTTCAATTTTGATATTGCTCAAAACTAATGGAATTCACTCCCAAATGGTGGTTTATGCTTAAATAACCCTTTTGTAAGCATAATAACACGTTTCCATTGAAAGTAACAGAAATATTCACATGTCAAGTTTTTATGCGTGCAAAATGCTTTTCAGAGCGAGAGAAGCACTTTTTGACCAACAATGTGATTTTTACCTTACAATGTTGATATTGCTCAAAACTAATGGAATTCACTCCCAAATGGTGGTTTATGCTTAAATAACCCTTTTGTAAGCATAATAACACGTTTCCATTGAAATTAACAGAAATATTCACGTTTCTAGTTTTTATGTGTGCAAAATGCTTTTCAGAGCGAGAGAAGCACTTTTTGACCAACAATGTGATTCTGACCTTTCAATTTTGATATTGCTCAAAACTAATGGAATTCACTCCCAAATGGTGGTTTATGCTTAAATAACCCTTTTGTAAGCATAATAACACGTTTCCATTGAAAGAAACAGAAATATTCACATGTCAAGTTTTTATGTGTGCAAAATGCTTTTCAGAGCGAGAGAAGCACTTTTTGACCAACAATGTGATTCTGACCTTTCAATTTTGATATTGCTCAAAACTAATGGAATTCACTCCCAAATGGTGGTTTATGCTTAAATAACCCTTTTGTAAGCATAATAACACGTTTGAATTGAAAGTAACAGAAATATTCACATGTCAAGTTTTTATGCGTGCAAAATGCTTTTCAGAGCGAGAGAAGCACTTTTTGACCAACAATGTGATTTTTACCTTACAATGTTGATATTGCTCAAAACTAATGGAATTCACTCCCAAATGGTGGTTTATGCTTAAATAACCCTTTTGTAAGCATAATAACACGTTTCCATTGAAATTAACAGAAATATTCACGTTTCTAGTTTTTATGTGTGCAAAATGCTTTTCAGAGCGAGAGAAGCACTTTTTGACCAACAATGTGATTCTGACCTTTCAATTTTGATATTGCTCAAAACTAATGGAATTCACTCCCAAATGGTGGTTTATGCTTAAATAACCCTTTTGTAAGCATAATAACACGTTTCCATTGAAAGAAACAGAAATATTCACATGTCAAGTTTTTATGTGTGCAAAATGCTTTTCAGAGCGAGAGAAGCACTTTTTGACCAACAATGTGATTCTGACCTTTCAATTTTGATATTGCTCAAAACTAATGGAATTCACTCCCAAATGGTGGTTTATGCTTAAATAACCCTTTTGTAAGCATAATAACACGTTTCCATTGAAAGAAACAGAAATATTCACATGTCAAGTTTTTATGCGTGCAAAATGCTTTTCAGAGCGAGAGAAGCACTTTTTGACCAACAATGTGATTTTTACCTTACAATGTTGATATTGCTCAAAACTAATGGAATTCACTCCCAAATGGTGGTTTATGCTTAAATAACCCTTTTGTAAGCATAATAACACGTTTCCATTGAAATTAACAGAAATATTCACGTTTCTAGTTTTTATGTGTGCAAAATGCTTTTCAGAGCGAGAGAAGCACTTTTTGACCAACAATGTGATTCTGACCTTTCAATTTTGATATTGCTCAAAACTAATGGAATTCACTCCCAAATGGTGGTTTATGCTTAAATAACCCTTTTGTAAGCATAATAACACGTTTCCATTGAAAGAAACAGAAATATTCACATGTCAAGTTTTTATGCGTGCAAAATGCTTTTCAGAGCGAGAGAAGCACTTTTTGACCAACAATGTGACTCTGACCTTTCAATTTTGATATTGCTCAAAACTAATGGAATTCACTCCCAAATGGTGGTTTATGCTTAAATAACCCTTTTGTAAGCATAATAACACGTTTGAATTGAAAGTAACAGAAATATTCACATGTCAAGTTTTTATGCGTGCAAAATGCTTTTCAGAGCGAGAGAAGCACTTTTTGACCAACAATGTGATTTTTACCTTACAATGTTGATATTGCTCAAAACTAATGGAATTCACTCCCAAATGGTGGTTTATGCTTAAATAACCCTTTTGTAAGCATAATAACACGTTTCCATTGAAAGAAACAGAAATATTCACGTTTCTAGTTTTTATGTGTGCAAAATGCTTTTCAGAGCGAGAGAAGCACTTTTTGACCAACAATGTGATTCTGACCTTTCAATTTTGATATTGCTCAAAACTAATGGAATTCACTCCCAAATGGTGGTTTATGCTTAAATAACCCTTTTGTAAGCATAATAACACGTTTCCATTGAAAGAAACAGAAATATTCACATGTCAAGTTTTTATGCGTGCAAAATGCTTTTCAGAGCGAGAGAAGCACTTTTTGACCAACAATGTGATTTTTACCTTACAATGTTGATATTGCTCAAAACTAATGGAATTCACTCCCAAATGGTGGTTTATGCTTAAATAACCCTTTTGTAAGCATAATAACACGTTTCCATTGAAATTAACAGAAATATTCACGTTTCTAGTTTTTATGTGTGCAAAATGCTTTTCAGAGCGAGAGAAGCACTTTTTGACCAACAATGTGATTCTGACCTTTCAATTTTGATATTGCTCAAAACTAATGGAATTCACTCCCAAATGGTGGTTTATGCTTAAATAACCCTTTTGTAAGCATAATAACACGTTTCCATTGAAAGAAACAGAAATATTCACATGTCAAGTTTTTATGCGTGCAAAATGCTTTTCAGAGCGAGAGAAGCACTTTTTGACCAACAATGTGACTCTGACCTTTCAATTTTGATATTGCTCAAAACTAATGGAATTCACTCCCAAATGGTGGTTTATGCTTAAATAACCCTTTTGTAAGCATAATAACACGTTTGAATTGAAAGTAACAGAAATATTCACATGTCAAGTTTTTATGCGTGCAAAATGCTTTTCAGAGCGAGAGAAGCACTTTTTGACCAACAATGTGATTTTTACCTTACAATGTTGATATTGCTCAAAACTAATGGAATTCACTCCCAAATGGTGGTTTATGCTTAAATAACCCTTTTGTAAGCATAATAACACGTTTCCATTGAAAGAAACAGAAATATTCACATGTCAAGTTTTTATGCGTGCAAAATGCTTTTCAGAGCGAGAGAAGCACTTTTTGACCAACAATGTGATTTTTACCTTACAATGTTGATATTGCTCAAAACTAATGGAATTCACTCCCAAATGGTGGTTTATGCTTAAATAACCCTTTTGTAAGCATAATAACACGTTTCCATTGAAAGAAACAGAAATATTCACATGTCAAGTTTTTATGCGTGCAAAATGCTTTTCAGAGCGAGAGAAGCACTTTTTGACCAACAATGTGATTGTTACCTTACAATGTTGATATTGCTCAAAACTAATGGAATTCACTCCCAAATGGTGGTTTATGCTTAAATAACCCTTTTGTAAGCATAATAACACGTTTCCATTGAAAGTAACAGAAATATTCACATGTCAAGTTTTTATGTGTGCAAAATGCTTTTCAGAGCGAGAGAAGCACTTTTTGACCAACAATGTGATTCTGACCTTTCAATTTTGATATTGCTCAAAACTAATGGAATTCACTCCCAAATGGTGGTTTATGCTTAAATAACCCTTTTGTAAGCATAATAACACGTTTGAATTGAAAGAAACAGAAATATTCACATGTCAAGTTTTTATGCGTGCAAAATGCTTTTCAGAGCGAGAGAAGCACTTTTTGACCAACAATGTGATTTTTACCTTACAATGTTGATATTGCTCAAAACTAATGGAATTCACTCCCAAATGGTGGTTTATGCTTAAATAACCCTTTTGTAAGCATAATAACACGTTTCCATTGAAAGTAACAGAAATATTCACATGTCAAGTTTTTATGTGTGCAAAATGCTTTTCAGAGCGAGAGAAGCACTTTTTGACCAACAATGTGATTCTGACCTTTCAATTTTGATATTGCTCAAAACTAATGGAATTCACTCCCAAATGGTGGTTTATGCTTAAATAACCCTTTTGTAAGCATAATAACACGTTTCCATTGAAAGAAACAGAAATATTCACATGTCAAGTTTTTATGCGTGTAAAATGCTTTTCAGAGCGAGAGAAGCACTTTTTGACCAACAATGTGACTCTGACCTTCAATTTTGATATTGCTCAAAACTAATGGAATTCACTCCCAAATGGTGGTTTATGCTTAAATAACCCTTTTGTAAGCATAATAACACGTTTCCATTGAAAGTAACAGAAATATTCACATGTCAAGTTTTTATGTGTGCAAAATGCTTTTCAGAGCGAGAGAAGCACTTTTTGACCAACAATGTGATTCTGACCTTTCAATTTTGATATTGCTCAAAACTAATGGAATTCACTCCCAAATGGTGGTTTATGCTTAAATAACCCTTTTGTAAGCATAATAACACGTTTCCATTGAAAGAAACAGAAATATTCACATGTCAAGTTTTTATGCGTGCAAAATGCTTTTCAGAGCGAGAGAAGCACTTTTTGACCAACAATGTGATTTTTACCTTACAATGTTGATATTGCTCAAAACTAATGGAATTCACTCCCAAATGGTGGTTTATGCTTAAATAACCCTTTTGTAAGCATAATAACACGTTTCCATTGAAAGTAACAGAAATATTCACATGTCAAGTTTTTATGTGTGCAAAATGCTTTTCAGAGCGAGAGAAGCACTTTTTGACCAACAATGTGATTCTGACCTTTCAATTTTGATATTGCTCAAAACTAATGGAATTCACTCCCAAATGGTGGTTTATGCTTAAATAACCCTTTTGTAAGCATAATAACACGTTTCCATTGAAAGAAACAGAAATATTCACATGTCAAGTTTTTATGCGTGCAAAATGCTTTTCAGAGCGAGAGAAGCACTTTTTGACCAACAATGTGACTCTGACCTTTCAATTTTGATATTGCTCAAAACTAATGGAATTCACTCCCAAATGGTGGTTTATGCTTAAATAACCCTTTTGTAAGCATAATAACACGTTTGAATTGAAAGTAACAGAAATATTCACATGTCAAGTTTTTATGCGTGCAAAATGCTTTTCAGAGCGAGAGAAGCACTTTTTGACCAACAATGTGATTTTTACCTTACAATGTTGATATTGCTCAAAACTAATGGAATTCACTCCCAAATGGTGGTTTATGCTTAAATAACCCTTTTGTAAGCATAATAACACGTTTCCATTGAAAGAAACAGAAATATTCACGTTTCTAGTTTTTATGTGTGCAAAATGCTTTTCAGAGCGAGAGAAGCACTTTTTGACCAACAATGTGATTCTGACCTTTCAATTTTGATATTGCTCAAAACTAATGGAATTCACTCCCAAATGGTGGTTTATGCTTAAATAACCCTTTTGTAAGCATAATAACACGTTTCCATTGAAAGAAACAGAAATATTCACATGTCAAGTTTTTATGCGTGCAAAATGCTTTTCAGAGCGAGAGAAGCACTTTTTGACCAACAATGTGATTTTTACCTTACAATGTTGATATTGCTCAAAACTAATGGAATTCACTCCCAAATGGTGGTTTATGCTTAAATAACCCTTTTGTAAGCATAATAACACGTTTCCATTGAAATTAACAGAAATATTCACGTTTCTAGTTTTTATGTGTGCAAAATGCTTTTCAGAGCGAGAGAAGCACTTTTTGACCAACAATGTGATTCTGACCTTTCAATTTTGATATTGCTCAAAACTAATGGAATTCACTCCCAAATGGTGGTTTATGCTTAAATAACCCTTTTGTAAGCATAATAACACGTTTCCATTGAAAGAAACAGAAATATTCACATGTCAAGTTTTTATGCGTGCAAAATGCTTTTCAGAGCGAGAGAAGCACTTTTTGACCAACAATGTGACTCTGACCTTTCAATTTTGATATTGCTCAAAACTAATGGAATTCACTCCCAAATGGTGGTTTATGCTTAAATAACCCTTTTGTAAGCATAATAACACGTTTGAATTGAAAGTAACAGAAATATTCACATGTCAAGTTTTTATGCGTGCAAAATGCTTTTCAGAGCGAGAGAAGCACTTTTTGACCAACAATGTGATTTTTACCTTACAATGTTGATATTGCTCAAAACTAATGGAATTCACTCCCAAATGGTGGTTTATGCTTAAATAACCCTTTTGTAAGCATAATAACACGTTTCCATTGAAAGAAACAGAAATATTCACATGTCAAGTTTTTATGCGTGCAAAATGCTTTTCAGAGCGAGAGAAGCACTTTTTGACCAACAATGTGATTTTTACCTTACAATGTTGATATTGCTCAAAACTAATGGAATTCACTCCCAAATGGTGGTTTATGCTTAAATAACCCTTTTGTAAGCATAATAACACGTTTCCATTGAAAGAAACAGAAATATTCACATGTCAAGTTTTTATGCGTGCAAAATGCTTTTCAGAGCGAGAGAAGCACTTTTTGACCAACAATGTGATTGTTACCTTACAATGTTGATATTGCTCAAAACTAATGGAATTCACTCCCAAATGGTGGTTTATGCTTAAATAACCCTTTTGTAAGCATAATAACACGTTTCCATTGAAAGTAACAGAAATATTCACATGTCAAGTTTTTATGTGTGCAAAATGCTTTTCAGAGCGAGAGAAGCACTTTTTGACCAACAATGTGATTCTGACCTTTCAATTTTGATATTGCTCAAAACTAATGGAATTCACTCCCAAATGGTGGTTTATGCTTAAATAACCCTTTTGTAAGCATAATAACACGTTTGAATTGAAAGAAACAGAAATATTCACATGTCAAGTTTTTATGCGTGCAAAATGCTTTTCAGAGCGAGAGAAGCACTTTTTGACCAACAATGTGATTTTTACCTTACAATGTTGATATTGCTCAAAACTAATGGAATTCACTCCCAAATGGTGGTTTATGCTTAAATAACCCTTTTGTAAGCATAATAACACGTTTGAATTGAAAGAAACAGAAATATTCACATGTCAAGTTTTTATGCGTGCAAAATGCTTTTCAGAGCGAGAGAAGCACTTTTTGACCAACAATGTGATTTTTACCTTACAATGTTGATATTGCTCAAAACTAATGGAATTCACTCCCAAATGGTGGTTTATGCTTAAATAACCCTTTTGTAAGCATAATAACACGTTTCCATTGAAAGTAACAGAAATATTCACATGTCAAGTTTTTATGTGTGCAAAATGCTTTTCAGAGCGAGAGAAGCACTTTTTGACCAACAATGTGATTCTGACCTTTCAATTTTGATATTGCTCAAAACTAATGGAATTCACTCCCAAATGGTGGTTTATGCTTAAATAACCCTTTTGTAAGCATAATAACACGTTTCCATTGAAAGAAACAGAAATATTCACATGTCAAGTTTTTATGCGTGTAAAATGCTTTTCAGAGCGAGAGAAGCACTTTTTGACCAACAATGTGACTCTGACCTTCAATTTTGATATTGCTCAAAACTAATGGAATTCACTCCCAAATGGTGGTTTATGCTTAAATAACCCTTTTGTAAGCATAATAACACGTTTCCATTGAAAGTAACAGAAATATTCACATGTCAAGTTTTTATGTGTGCAAAATGCTTTTCAGAGCGAGAGAAGCACTTTTTGACCAACAATGTGATTCTGACCTTTCAATTTTGATATTGCTCAAAACTAATGGAATTCACTCCCAAATGGTGGTTTATGCTTAAATAACCCTTTTGTAAGCATAATAACACGTTTCCATTGAAAGAAACAGAAATATTCACATGTCAAGTTTTTATGCGTGCAAAATGCTTTTCAGAGCGAGAGAAGCACTTTTTGACCAACAATGTGATTTTTACCTTACAATGTTGATATTGCTCAAAACTAATGGAATTCACTCCCAAATGGTGGTTTATGCTTAAATAACCCTTTTGTAAGCATAATAACACGTTTCCATTGAAAGTAACAGAAATATTCACATGTCAAGTTTTTATGTGTGCAAAATGCTTTTCAGAGCGAGAGAAGCACTTTTTGACCAACAATGTGATTCTGACCTTTCAATTTTGATATTGCTCAAAACTAATGGAATTCACTCCCAAATGGTGGTTTATGCTTAAATAACCCTTTTGTAAGCATAATAACACGTTTCCATTGAAATTAACAGAAATATTCACGTTTCTAGTTTTTATGTGTGCAAAATGCTTTTCAGAGCGAGAGAAGCACTTTTTGACCAACAATGTGATTCTGACCTTTCAATTTTGATATTGCTCAAAACTAATGGAATTCACTCCCAAATGGTGGTTTATGCTTAAATAACCCTTTTGTAAGCATAATAACACGTTTCCATTGAAAGAAACAGAAATATTCACATGTCAAGTTTTTATGTGTGCAAAATGCTTTTCAGAGCGAGAGAAGCACTTTTTGACCAACAATGTGATTCTGACCTTTCAATTTTGATATTGCTCAAAACTAATGGAATTCACTCCCAAATGGTGGTTTATGCTTAAATAACCCTTTTGTAAGCATAATAACACGTTTGAATTGAAAGTAACAGAAATATTCACATGTCAAGTTTTTATGCGTGCAAAATGCTTTTCAGAGCGAGAGAAGCACTTTTTGACCAACAATGTGATTTTTACCTTACAATGTTGATATTGCTCAAAACTAATGGAATTCACTCCCAAATGGTGGTTTATGCTTAAATAACACTTTTGTAAGCATAATAACACGTTTCCATTGAAATTAACAGAAATATTCACGTTTCTAGTTTTTATGTGTGCAAAATGCTTTTCAGAGCGAGAGAAGCACTTTTTGACCAACAATGTGATTCTGACCTTTCAATTTTGATATTGCTCAAAACTAATGGAATTCACTCCCAAATGGTGGTTTATGCTTAAATAACCCTTTTGTAAGCATAATAACACGTTTCCATTGAAAGAAACAGAAATATTCACATGTCAAGTTTTTATGCGTGCAAAATGCTTTTCAGAGCGAGAGAAGCACTTTTTGACCAACAATGTGACTCTGACCTTTCAATTTTGATATTGCTCAAAACTAATGGAATTCACTCCCAAGTGGTGGTTTATGCTTGAATAACCCTTTTGTAAGCATAATAACACGTTTCCATTGAAAGTAACAGAAATATTCACATGTCAAGTTTTTATGTGTGCAAAATGCTTTTCAGAGCGAGAGAAGCACTTTTTGACCAACAATGTGATTCTGACCTTTCAATTTTGATATTGCTCAAAACTAATGGAATTCACTCCCAAATGGTGGTTTATGCTTAAATAACCCTTTTGTAAGCATAATAACACGTTTCCATTGAAAGAAACAGAAATATTCACATGTCAAGTTTTTATGCGTGCAAAATGCTTTTCAGAGCGAGAGAAGCACTTTTTGACCAACAATGTGATTTTTACCTTACAATGTTGATATTGCTCAAAACTAATGGAATTCACTCCCAAATGGTGGTTTATGCTTAAATAACCCTTTTGTAAGCATAATAACACGTTTCCATTGAAAGTAACAGAAATATTCACATGTCAAGTTTTTATGTGTGCAAAATGCTTTTCAGAGCGAGAGAAGCACTTTTTGACCAACAATGTGATTCTGACCTTTCAATTTTGATATTGCTCAAAACTAATGGAATTCACTCCCAAATGGTGGTTTATGCTTAAATAACCCTTTTGTAAGCATAATAACACGTTTCCATTGAAAGAAACAGAAATATTCACATGTCAAGTTTTTATGCGTGCAAAATGCTTTTCAGAGCGAGAGAAGCACTTTTTGACCAACAATGTGACTCTGACCTTTCAATTTTGATATTGCTCAAAACTAATGGAATTCACTCCCAAATGGTGGTTTATGCTTAAATAACCCTTTTGTAAGCATAATAACACGTTTGAATTGAAAGTAACAGAAATATTCACATGTCAAGTTTTTATGCGTGCAAAATGCTTTTCAGAGCGAGAGAAGCACTTTTTGACCAACAATGTGATTTTTACCTTACAATGTTGATATTGCTCAAAACTAATGGAATTCACTCCCAAATGGTGGTTTATGCTTAAATAACCCTTTTGTAAGCATAATAACACGTTTCCATTGAAAGAAACAGAAATATTCACGTTTCTAGTTTTTATGTGTGCAAAATGCTTTTCAGAGCGAGAGAAGCACTTTTTGACCAACAATGTGATTCTGACCTTTCAATTTTGATATTGCTCAAAACTAATGGAATTCACTCCCAAATGGTGGTTTATGCTTAAATAACCCTTTTGTAAGCATAATAACACGTTTCCATTGAAAGAAACAGAAATATTCACATGTCAAGTTTTTATGCGTGCAAAATGCTTTTCAGAGCGAGAGAAGCACTTTTTGACCAACAATGTGATTTTTACCTTACAATGTTGATATTGCTCAAAACTAATGGAATTCACTCCCAAATGGTGGTTTATGCTTAAATAACCCTTTTGTAAGCATAATAACACGTTTCCATTGAAATTAACAGAAATATTCACGTTTCTAGTTTTTATGTGTGCAAAATGCTTTTCAGAGCGAGAGAAGCACTTTTTGACCAACAATGTGATTCTGACCTTTCAATTTTGATATTGCTCAAAACTAATGGAATTCACTCCCAAATGGTGGTTTATGCTTAAATAACCCTTTTGTAAGCATAATAACACGTTTCCATTGAAAGAAACAGAAATATTCACATGTCAAGTTTTTATGCGTGCAAAATGCTTTTCAGAGCGAGAGAAGCACTTTTTGACCAACAATGTGACTCTGACCTTTCAATTTTGATATTGCTCAAAACTAATGGAATTCACTCCCAAATGGTGGTTTATGCTTAAATAACCCTTTTGTAAGCATAATAACACGTTTGAATTGAAAGTAACAGAAATATTCACATGTCAAGTTTTTATGCGTGCAAAATGCTTTTCAGAGCGAGAGAAGCACTTTTTGACCAACAATGTGATTTTTACCTTACAATGTTGATATTGCTCAAAACTAATGGAATTCACTCCCAAATGGTGGTTTATGCTTAAATAACCCTTTTGTAAGCATAATAACACGTTTCCATTGAAAGAAACAGAAATATTCACATGTCAAGTTTTTATGCGTGCAAAATGCTTTTCAGAGCGAGAGAAGCACTTTTTGACCAACAATGTGATTTTTACCTTACAATGTTGATATTGCTCAAAACTAATGGAATTCACTCCCAAATGGTGGTTTATGCTTAAATAACCCTTTTGTAAGCATAATAACACGTTTCCATTGAAAGAAACAGAAATATTCACATGTCAAGTTTTTATGCGTGCAAAATGCTTTTCAGAGCGAGAGAAGCACTTTTTGACCAACAATGTGATTGTTACCTTACAATGTTGATATTGCTCAAAACTAATGGAATTCACTCCCAAATGGTGGTTTATGCTTAAATAACCCTTTTGTAAGCATAATAACACGTTTCCATTGAAAGTAACAGAAATATTCACATGTCAAGTTTTTATGTGTGCAAAATGCTTTTCAGAGCGAGAGAAGCACTTTTTGACCAACAATGTGATTCTGACCTTTCAATTTTGATATTGCTCAAAACTAATGGAATTCACTCCCAAATGGTGGTTTATGCTTAAATAACCCTTTTGTAAGCATAATAACACGTTTGAATTGAAAGAAACAGAAATATTCACATGTCAAGTTTTTATGCGTGCAAAATGCTTTTCAGAGCGAGAGAAGCACTTTTTGACCAACAATGTGATTTTTACCTTACAATGTTGATATTGCTCAAAACTAATGGAATTCACTCCCAAATGGTGGTTTATGCTTAAATAACCCTTTTGTAAGCATAATAACACGTTTGAATTGAAAGAAACAGAAATATTCACATGTCAAGTTTTTATGCGTGCAAAATGCTTTTCAGAGCGAGAGAAGCACTTTTTGACCAACAATGTGATTTTTACCTTACAATGTTGATATTGCTCAAAACTAATGGAATTCACTCCCAAATGGTGGTTTATGCTTAAATAACCCTTTTGTAAGCATAATAACACGTTTCCATTGAAAGTAACAGAAATATTCACATGTCAAGTTTTTATGTGTGCAAAATGCTTTTCAGAGCGAGAGAAGCACTTTTTGACCAACAATGTGATTCTGACCTTTCAATTTTGATATTGCTCAAAACTAATGGAATTCACTCCCAAATGGTGGTTTATGCTTAAATAACCCTTTTGTAAGCATAATAACACGTTTCCATTGAAAGAAACAGAAATATTCACATGTCAAGTTTTTATGCGTGTAAAATGCTTTTCAGAGCGAGAGAAGCACTTTTTGACCAACAATGTGACTCTGACCTTCAATTTTGATATTGCTCAAAACTAATGGAATTCACTCCCAAATGGTGGTTTATGCTTAAATAACCCTTTTGTAAGCATAATAACACGTTTCCATTGAAAGTAACAGAAATATTCACATGTCAAGTTTTTATGTGTGCAAAATGCTTTTCAGAGCGAGAGAAGCACTTTTTGACCAACAATGTGATTCTGACCTTTCAATTTTGATATTGCTCAAAACTAATGGAATTCACTCCCAAATGGTGGTTTATGCTTAAATAACCCTTTTGTAAGCATAATAACACGTTTCCATTGAAAGAAACAGAAATATTCACATGTCAAGTTTTTATGCGTGCAAAATGCTTTTCAGAGCGAGAGAAGCACTTTTTGACCAACAATGTGATTTTTACCTTACAATGTTGATATTGCTCAAAACTAATGGAATTCACTCCCAAATGGTGGTTTATGCTTAAATAACCCTTTTGTAAGCATAATAACACGTTTCCATTGAAAGTAACAGAAATATTCACATGTCAAGTTTTTATGTGTGCAAAATGCTTTTCAGAGCGAGAGAAGCACTTTTTGACCAACAATGTGATTCTGACCTTTCAATTTTGATATTGCTCAAAACTAATGGAATTCACTCCCAAATGGTGGTTTATGCTTAAATAACCCTTTTGTAAGCATAATAACACGTTTCCATTGAAATTAACAGAAATATTCACGTTTCTAGTTTTTATGTGTGCAAAATGCTTTTCAGAGCGAGAGAAGCACTTTTTGACCAACAATGTGATTCTGACCTTTCAATTTTGATATTGCTCAAAACTAATGGAATTCACTCCCAAATGGTGGTTTATGCTTAAATAACCCTTTTGTAAGCATAATAACACGTTTCCATTGAAAGAAACAGAAATATTCACATGTCAAGTTTTTATGTGTGCAAAATGCTTTTCAGAGCGAGAGAAGCACTTTTTGACCAACAATGTGATTCTGACCTTTCAATTTTGATATTGCTCAAAACTAATGGAATTCACTCCCAAATGGTGGTTTATGCTTAAATAACCCTTTTGTAAGCATAATAACACGTTTGAATTGAAAGTAACAGAAATATTCACATGTCAAGTTTTTATGCGTGCAAAATGCTTTTCAGAGCGAGAGAAGCACTTTTTGACCAACAATGTGATTTTTACCTTACAATGTTGATATTGCTCAAAACTAATGGAATTCACTCCCAAATGGTGGTTTATGCTTAAATAACACTTTTGTAAGCATAATAACACGTTTCCATTGAAATTAACAGAAATATTCACGTTTCTAGTTTTTATGTGTGCAAAATGCTTTTCAGAGCGAGAGAAGCACTTTTTGACCAACAATGTGATTCTGACCTTTCAATTTTGATATTGCTCAAAACTAATGGAATTCACTCCCAAATGGTGGTTTATGCTTAAATAACCCTTTTGTAAGCATAATAACACGTTTCCATTGAAAGAAACAGAAATATTCACATGTCAAGTTTTTATGCGTGCAAAATGCTTTTCAGAGCGAGAGAAGCACTTTTTGACCAACAATGTGACTCTGACCTTTCAATTTTGATATTGCTCAAAACTAATGGAATTCACTCCCAAGTGGTGGTTTATGCTTGAATAACCCTTTTGTAAGCATAATAACACGTTTCCATTGAAAGTAACAGAAATATTCACATGTCAAGTTTTTATGTGTGCAAAATGCTTTTCAGAGCGAGAGAAGCACTTTTTGACCAACAATGTGATTCTGACCTTTCAATTTTGATATTGCTCAAAACTAATGGAATTCACTCCCAAATTGTGGTTTATGCTTAAATAACCCTTTTGTAAGCATAATAACACGTTTGAATTGAAAGAAACAGAAATATTCACATGTCAAGTTTTTATGCGTGCAAAATGCTTTTCAGAGCGAGAGAAGCACTTTTTGACCAACAATGTGATTTTTACCTTACAATGTTGATACTGCTCAAAACTAATGGAATTCACTCCCAAATGGTGGTTTATGCTTAAATAACCCTTTTGTAAGCATAATAACACGTTTCCATTGAAAGTAACAGAAATATTCACATGTCAAGTTTTTATGCGTGCAAAATGCTTTTCAGAGCGAGAGAAGCACTTTTTGACCAACAATGTGATTTTTACCTTACAATTTTGATATTGCTCAAAACTAATGGAATTCACTCCCAAATGGTGGTTTATGCTTAAATAACACTTTTGTAAGCATAATAACACGTTTCCATTGAAATTAACAGAAATATTCACGTTTCTAGTTTTTATGTGTGCAAAATGCTTTTCAGAGCGAGAGAAGCACTTTTTGACCAACAATGTGATTCTGACCTTTCAATTTTGATATTGCTCAAAACTAATGGAATTCACTCCCAAATGGTGGTTTATGCTTAAATAACCCTTTTGTAAGCATAATAACACGTTTCCATTGAAAGAAACAGAAATATTCACATGTCAAGTTTTTATGTGTGCAAAATGCTTTTCAGAGCGAGAGAAGCACTTTTTGACCAACAATGTGATTCTGACCTTTCAATTTTGATATTGCTCAAAACTAATGGAATTCACTCCCAAATGGTGGTTTATGCTTAAATAACCCTTTTGTAAGCATAATAACACGTTTGAATTGAAAGTAACAGAAATATTCACATGTCAAGTTTTTATGCGTGCAAAATGCTTTTCAGAGCGAGAGAAGCACTTTTTGACCAACAATGTGATTTTTACCTTACAATGTTGATATTGCTCAAAACTAATGGAATTCACTCCCAAATGGTGGTTTATGCTTAAATAACACTTTTGTAAGCATAATAACACGTTTCCATTGAAAGAAACAGAAATATTCACATGTCAAGTTTTTATGCGTGCAAAATGCTTTTCAGAGCGAGAGAAGCACTTTTTGACCAACAATGTGATTTTTACCTTACAATGTTGATATTGCTCAAAACTAATGGAATTCACTCCCAAATGGTGGTTTATGCTTAAATAACCCTTTTGTAAGCATAATAACACGTTTCCATTGAAATTAACAGAAATATTCACGTTTCTAGTTTTTATGTGTGCAAAATGCTTTTCAGAGCGAGAGAAGCACTTTTTGACCAACAATGTGATTCTGACCTTTCAATTTTGATATTGCTCAAAACTAATGGAATTCACTCCCAAATGGTGGTTTATGCTTAAATAACCCTTTTGTAAGCATAATAACACGTTTCCATTGAAAGAAACAGAAATATTCACATGTCAAGTTTTTATGCGTGCAAAATGCTTTTCAGAGCGAGAGAAGCACTTTTTGACCAACAATGTGACTCTGACCTTTCAATTTTGATATTGCTCAAAACTAATGGAATTCACTCCCAAGTGGTGGTTTATGCTTGAATAACCCTTTTGTAAGCATAATAACACGTTTCCATTGAAAGTAACAGAAATATTCACATGTCAAGTTTTTATGTGTGCAAAATGCTTTTCAGAGCGAGAGAAGCACTTTTTGACCAACAATGTGATTCTGACCTTTCAATTTTGATATTGCTCAAAACTAATGGAATTCACTCCCAAATGGTGGTTTATGCTTAAATAACCCTTTTGTAAGCATAATAACACGTTTGAATTGAAAGAAACAGAAATATTCACATGTCAAGTTTTTATGCGTGCAAAATGCTTTTCAGAGCGAGAGAAGCACTTTTTGACCAACAATGTGATTTTTACCTTACAATGTTGATACTGCTCAAAACTAATGGAATTCACTCCCAAATGGTGGTTTATGCTTAAATAACCCTTTTGTAAGCATAATAACACGTTTCCATTGAAAGTAACAGAAATATTCACATGTCAAGTTTTTATGCGTGCAAAATGCTTTTCAGAGCGAGAGAAGCACTTTTTGACCAACAATGTGATTTTTACCTTACAATGTTGATATTGCTCAAAACTAATGGAATTCACTCCCAAATGGTGGTTTATGCTTAAATAACACTTTTGTAAGCATAATAACACGTTTCCATTGAAAGAAACAGAAATATTCACATGTCAAGTTTTTATGTGTGCAAAATGCTTTTCAGAGCGAGAGAAGCACTTTTTGACCAACAATGTGATTCTGACCTTTCAATTTTGATATTGCTCAAAACTAATGGAATTCACTCCCAAATGGTGGTTTATGCTTAAATAACCCTTTTGTAAGCATAATAACACGTTTGAATTGAAAGTAACAGAAATATTCACATGTCAAGTTTTTATGCGTGCAAAATGCTTTTCAGAGCGAGAGAAGCACTTTTTGACCAACAATGTGATTTTTACCTTACAATGTTGATATTGCTCAAAACTAATGGAATTCACTCCCAAATGGTGGTTTATGCTTAAATAACACTTTTGTAAGCATAATAACACGTTTCCATTGAAATTAACAGAAATATTCACGTTTCTAGTTTTTATGTGTGCAAAATGCTTTTCAGAGCGAGAGAAGCACTTTTTGACCAACAATGTGATTCTGACCTTTCAATTTTGATATTGCTCAAAACTAATGGAATTCACTCCCAAATGGTGGTTTATGCTTAAATAACCCTTTTGTAAGCATAATAACACGTTTCCATTGAAAGAAACAGAAATATTCACATGTCAAGTTTTTATGCGTGCAAAATGCTTTTCAGAGCGAGAGAAGCACTTTTTGACCAACAATGTGACTCTGACCTTTCAATTTTGATATTGCTCAAAACTAATGGAATTCACTCCCAAGTGGTGGTTTATGCTTGAATAACCCTTTTGTAAGCATAATAACACGTTTCCATTGAAAGTAACAGAAATATTCACATGTCAAGTTTTTATGTGTGCAAAATGCTTTTCAGAGCGAGAGAAGCACTTTTTGACCAACAATGTGATTCTGACCTTTCAATTTTGATATTGCTCAAAACTAATGGAATTCACTCCCAAATTGTGGTTTATGCTTAAATAACCCTTTTGTAAGCATAATAACACGTTTGAATTGAAAGAAACAGAAATATTCACATGTCAAGTTTTTATGCGTGCAAAATGCTTTTCAGAGCGAGAGAAGCACTTTTTGACCAACAATGTGATTTTTACCTTACAATGTTGATACTGCTCAAAACTAATGGAATTCACTCCCAAATGGTGGTTTATGCTTAAATAACCCTTTTGTAAGCATAATAACACGTTTCCATTGAAAGTAACAGAAATATTCACATGTCAAGTTTTTATGCGTGCAAAATGCTTTTCAGAGCGAGAGAAGCACTTTTTGACCAACAATGTGATTTTTACCTTACAATGTTGATATTGCTCAAAACTAATGGAATTCACTCCCAAATGGTGGTTTATGCTTAAATAACCCTTTTGTAAGCATAATAACACGTTTCCATTGAAATTAACAGAAATATTCACGTTTCTAGTTTTTATGTGTGCAAAATGCTTTTCAGAGCGAGAGAAGCACTTTTTGACCAACAATGTGATTCTGACCTTTCAATTTTGATATTGCTCAAAACTAATGGAATTCACTCCCAAATGGTGGTTTATGCTTAAATAACCCTTTTGTAAGCATAATAACACGTTTGAATTGAAAGTAACAGAAATATTCACATGTCAAGTTTTTATGCGTGCAAAATGCTTTTCAGAGCGAGAGAAGCACTTTTTGACCAACAATGTGATTTTTACCTTACAATGTTGATATTGCTCAAAACTAATGGAATTCACTCCCAAATGGTGGTTTATGCTTAAATAACCCTTTTGTAAGCATAATAACACGTTTCCATTGAAAGAAACAGAAATATTCACATGTCAAGTTTTTATGCGTGCAAAATGCTTTTCAGAGCGAGAGAAGCACTTTTTGACCAACAATGTGACTCTGACCTTTCAATTTTGATATTGCTCAAAACTAATGGAATTCACTCCCAAGTGGTGGTTTATGCTTGAATAACCCTTTTGTAAGCATAATAACACGTTTCCATTGAAAGTAACAGAAATATTCACATGTCAAGTTTTTATGTGTGCAAAATGCTTTTCAGAGCGAGAGAAGCACTTTTTGACCAACAATGTGATTCTGACCTTTCAATTTTGATATTGCTCAAAACTAATGGAATTCACTCCCAAATGGTGGTTTATGCTTAAATAACCCTTTTGTAAGCATAATAACACGTTTGAATTGAAAGAAACAGAAATATTCACATGTCAAGTTTTTATGCGTGCAAAATGCTTTTCAGAGCGAGAGAAGCACTTTTTGACCAACAATGTGATTTTTACCTTACAATGTTGATACTGCTCAAAACTAATGGAATTCACTCCCAAATGGTGGTTTATGCTTAAATAACCCTTTTGTAAGCATAATAACACGTTTCCATTGAAAGTAACAGAAATATTCACATGTCAAGTTTTTATGCGTGCAAAATGCTTTTCAGAGCGAGAGAAGCACTTTTTGACCAACAATGTGATTTTTACCTTACAATGTTGATATTGCTCAAAACTAATGGAATTCACTCCCAAATGGTGGTTTATGCTTAAATAACACTTTTGTAAGCATAATAACACGTTTCCATTGAAAGAAACAGAAATATTCACATGTCAAGTTTTTATGTGTGCAAAATGCTTTTCAGAGCGAGAGAAGCACTTTTTGACCAACAATGTGATTCTGACCTTTCAATTTTGATATTGCTCAAAACTAATGGAATTCACTCCCAAATGGTGGTTTATGCTTAAATAACCCTTTTGTAAGCATAATAACACGTTTGAATTGAAAGTAACAGAAATATTCACATGTCAAGTTTTTATGCGTGCAAAATGCTTTTCAGAGCGAGAGAAGCACTTTTTGACCAACAATGTGATTTTTACCTTACAATGTTGATATTGCTCAAAACTAATGGAATTCACTCCCAAATGGTGGTTTATGCTTAAATAACACTTTTGTAAGCATAATAACACGTTTCCATTGAAATTAACAGAAATATTCACGTTTCTAGTTTTTATGTGTGCAAAATGCTTTTCAGAGCGAGAGAAGCACTTTTTGACCAACAATGTGATTCTGACCTTTCAATTTTGATATTGCTCAAAACTAATGGAATTCACTCCCAAATGGTGGTTTATGCTTAAATAACCCTTTTGTAAGCATAATAACACGTTTCCATTGAAAGAAACAGAAATATTCACATGTCAAGTTTTTATGCGTGCAAAATGCTTTTCAGAGCGAGAGAAGCACTTTTTGACCAACAATGTGACTCTGACCTTTCAATTTTGATATTGCTCAAAACTAATGGAATTCACTCCCAAGTGGTGGTTTATGCTTGAATAACCCTTTTGTAAGCATAATAACACGTTTCCATTGAAAGTAACAGAAATATTCACATGTCAAGTTTTTATGTGTGCAAAATGCTTTTCAGAGCGAGAGAAGCACTTTTTGACCAACAATGTGATTCTGACCTTTCAATTTTGATATTGCTCAAAACTAATGGAATTCACTCCCAAATTGTGGTTTATGCTTAAATAACCCTTTTGTAAGCATAATAACACGTTTGAATTGAAAGAAACAGAAATATTCACATGTCAAGTTTTTATGCGTGCAAAATGCTTTTCAGAGCGAGAGAAGCACTTTTTGACCAACAATGTGATTTTTACCTTACAATGTTGATACTGCTCAAAACTAATGGAATTCACTCCCAAATGGTGGTTTATGCTTAAATAACCCTTTTGTAAGCATAATAACACGTTTCCATTGAAAGTAACAGAAATATTCACATGTCAAGTTTTTATGCGTGCAAAATGCTTTTCAGAGCGAGAGAAGCACTTTTTGACCAACAATGTGATTTTTACCTTACAATGTTGATATTGCTCAAAACTAATGGAATTCACTCCCAAATGGTGGTTTATGCTTAAATAACCCTTTTGTAAGCATAATAACACGTTTCCATTGAAATTAACAGAAATATTCACGTTTCTAGTTTTTATGTGTGCAAAATGCTTTTCAGAGCGAGAGAAGCACTTTTTGACCAACAATGTGATTCTGACCTTTCAATTTTGATATTGCTCAAAACTAATGGAATTCACTCCCAAATGGTGGTTTATGCTTAAATAACCCTTTTGTAAGCATAATAACACGTTTGAATTGAAAGTAACAGAAATATTCACATGTCAAGTTTTTATGCGTGCAAAATGCTTTTCAGAGCGAGAGAAGCACTTTTTGACCAACAATGTGATTTTTACCTTACAATGTTGATATTGCTCAAAACTAATGGAATTCACTCCCAAATGGTGGTTTATGCTTAAATAACACTTTTGTAAGCATAATAACACGTTTCCATTGAAATTAACAGAAATATTCACGTTTCTAGTTTTTATGTGTGCAAAATGCTTTTCAGAGCGAGAGAAGCACTTTTTGACCAACAATGTGATTCTGACCTTTCAATTTTGATATTGCTCAAAACTAATGGAATTCACTCCCAAATGGTGGTTTATGCTTAAATAACCCTTTTGTAAGCATAATAACACGTTTCCATTGAAAGAAACAGAAATATTCACATGTCAAGTTTTTATGCGTGCAAAATGCTTTTCAGAGCGAGAGAAGCACTTTTTGACCAACAATGTGACTCTGACCTTTCAATTTTGATATTGCTCAAAACTAATGGAATTCACTCCCAAGTGGTGGTTTATGCTTGAATAACCCTTTTGTAAGCATAATAACACGTTTCCATTGAAAGTAACAGAAATATTCACATGTCAAGTTTTTATGTGTGCAAAATGCTTTTCAGAGCGAGAGAAGCACTTTTTGACCAACAATGTGATTCTGACCTTTCAATTTTGATATTGCTCAAAACTAATGGAATTCACTCCCAAATTGTGGTTTATGCTTAAATAACCCTTTTGTAAGCATAATAACACGTTTGAATTGAAAGAAACAGAAATATTCACATGTCAAGTTTTTATGCGTGCAAAATGCTTTTCAGAGCGAGAGAAGCACTTTTTGACCAACAATGTGATTTTTACCTTACAATGTTGATACTGCTCAAAACTAATGGAATTCACTCCCAAATGGTGGTTTATGCTTAAATAACCCTTTTGTAAGCATAATAACACGTTTCCATTGAAAGTAACAGAAATATTCACATGTCAAGTTTTTATGCGTGCAAAATGCTTTTCAGAGCGAGAGAAGCACTTTTTGACCAACAATGTGATTTTTACCTTACAATGTTGATATTGCTCAAAACTAATGGAATTCACTCCCAAATGGTGGTTTATGCTTAAATAACCCTTTTGTAAGCATAATAACACGTTTCCATTGAAATTAACAGAAATATTCACGTTTCTAGTTTTTATGTGTGCAAAATGCTTTTCAGAGCGAGAGAAGCACTTTTTGACCAACAATGTGATTCTGACCTTTCAATTTTGATATTGCTCAAAACTAATGGAATTCACTCCCAAATGGTGGTTTATGCTTAAATAACCCTTTTGTAAGCATAATAACACGTTTCCATTGAAAGAAACAGAAATATTCACATGTCAAGTTTTTATGTGTGCAAAATGCTTTTCAGAGCGAGAGAAGCACTTTTTGACCAACAATGTGATTCTGACCTTTCAATTTTGATATTGCTCAAAACTAATGGAATTCACTCCCAAATGGTGGTTTATGCTTAAATAACCCTTTTGTAAGCATAATAACACGTTTGAATTGAAAGTAACAGAAATATTCACATGTCAAGTTTTTATGCGTGCAAAATGCTTTTCAGAGCGAGAGAAGCACTTTTTGACCAACAATGTGATTTTTACCTTACAATGTTGATATTGCTCAAAACTAATGGAATTCACTCCCAAATGGTGGTTTATGCTTAAATAACCCTTTTGTAAGCATAATAACACGTTTGAATTGAAAGTAACAGAAATATTCACATGTCAAGTTTTTATGCGTGCAAAATGCTTTTCAGAGCGAGAGAAGCACTTTTTGACCAACAATTTGATTCTGACCTTTCAATTTTGATATTGCTCAAAACTAATGGAATTCACTCCCAAATGGTGGTTTATGCTTAAATAACCCTTTTGTAAGCATAATAACACGTTTCCATTGAAATTAACAGAAATATTCACGTTTCTAGTTTTTATGTGTGCAAAATGCTTTTCAGAGCGAGAGAAGCACTTTTTGACCAACAATGTGATTCTGACCTTTCAATTTTGATATTGCTCAAAACTAATGGAATTCACTCCCAAATGGTGGTTTATGCTTAAATAACCCTTTTGTAAGCATAATAACACGTTTCCATTGAAAGAAACAGAAATATTCACATGTCAAGTTTTTATGCGTGCAAAATGCTTTTCAGAGCGAGAGAAGCACTTTTTGACCAACAATGTGATTTTTACCTTACAATGTTGATATTGCTCAAAACTAATGGAATTCACTCCCAAATGGTGGTTTATGCTTAAATAACACTTTTGTAAGCATAATAACACGTTTCCATTGAAAGAAACAGAAATATTCACATGTCAAGTTTTTATGCGTGCAAAATGCTTTTCAGAGCGAGAGAAGCACTTTTTGACCAACAATGTGATTTTTACCTTACAATGTTGATATTGCTCAAAACTAATGGAATTCACTCCCAAATGGTGGTTTATGCTTAAATAACCCTTTTGTAAGCATAATAACACGTTTCCATTGAAATTAACAGAAATATTCACGTTTCTAGTTTTTATGTGTGCAAAATGCTTTTCAGAGCGAGAGAAGCACTTTTTGACCAACAATGTGATTCTGACCTTTCAATTTTGATATTGCTCAAAACTAATGGAATTCACTCCCAAATGGTGGTTTATGCTTAAATAACCCTTTTGTAAGCATAATAACACGTTTCCATTGAAAGAAACAGAAATATTCACATGTCAAGTTTTTATGCGTGCAAAATGCTTTTCAGAGCGAGAGAAGCACTTTTTGACCAACAATGTGACTCTGACCTTTCAATTTTGATATTGCTCAAAACTAATGGAATTCACTCCCAAGTGGTGGTTTATGCTTGAATAACCCTTTTGTAAGCATAATAACACGTTTCCATTGAAAGTAACAGAAATATTCACATGTCAAGTTTTTATGTGTGCAAAATGCTTTTCAGAGCGAGAGAAGCACTTTTTGACCAACAATGTGATTCTGACCTTTCAATTTTGATATTGCTCAAAACTAATGGAATTCACTCCCAAATGGTGGTTTATGCTTAAATAACCCTTTTGTAAGCATAATAACACGTTTGAATTGAAAGAAACAGAAATATTCACATGTCAAGTTTTTATGCGTGCAAAATGCTTTTCAGAGCGAGAGAAGCACTTTTTGACCAACAATGTGATTTTTACCTTACAATGTTGATATTGCTCAAAACTAATGGAATTCACTCCCAAATGGTGGTTTATGCTTAAATAACACTTTTGTAAGCATAATAACACGTTTCCATTGAAAGAAACAGAAATATTCACATGTCAAGTTTTTATGTGTGCAAAATGCTTTTCAGAGCGAGAGAAGCACTTTTTGACCAACAATGTGATTCTGACCTTTCAATTTTGATATTGCTCAAAACTAATGGAATTCACTCCCAAATGGTGGTTTATGCTTAAATAACCCTTTTGTAAGCATAATAACACGTTTCCATTGAAATTAACAGAAATATTCACGTTTCTAGTTTTTATGTGTGCAAAATGCTTTTCAGAGCGAGAGAAGCACTTTTTGACCAACAATGTGATTCTGACCTTTCAATTTTGATATTGCTCAAAACTAATGGAATTCACTCCCAAATGGTGGTTTATGCTTAAATAACCCTTTTGTAAGCATAATAACACGTTTCCATTGAAAGAAACAGAAATATTCACATGTCAAGTTTTTATGTGTGCAAAATGCTTTTCAGAGCGAGAGAAGCACTTTTTGACCAACAATGTGATTCTGACCTTTCAATTTTGATATTGCTCAAAACTAATGGAATTCACTCCCAAATGGTGGTTTATGCTTAAATAACCCTTTTGTAAGCATAATAACACGTTTGAATTGAAAGTAACAGAAATATTCACATGTCAAGTTTTTATGCGTGCAAAATGCTTTTCAGAGCGAGAGAAGCACTTTTTGACCAACAATGTGATTTTTACCTTACAATGTTGATATTGCTCAAAACTAATGGAATTCACTCCCAAATGGTGGTTTATGCTTAAATAACACTTTTGTAAGCATAATAACACGTTTCCATTGAAATTAACAGAAATATTCACGTTTCTAGTTTTTATGTGTGCAAAATGCTTTTCAGAGCGAGAGAAGCACTTTTTGACCAACAATGTGATTCTGACCTTTCAATTTTGATATTGCTCAAAACTAATGGAATTCACTCCCAAATGGTGGTTTATGCTTAAATAACCCTTTTGTAAGCATAATAACACGTTTCCATTGAAAGAAACAGAAATATTCACATGTCAAGTTTTTATGCGTGCAAAATGCTTTTCAGAGCGAGAGAAGCACTTTTTGACCAACAATGTGATTTTTACCTTACAATGTTGATATTGCTCAAAACTAATGGAATTCACTCCCAAATGGTGGTTTATGCTTAAATAACACTTTTGTAAGCATAATAACACGTTTCCATTGAAATTAACAGAAATATTCACGTTTCTAGTTTTTATGTGTGCAAAATGCTTTTCAGAGCGAGAGAAGCACTTTTTGACCAACAATGTGATTCTGACCTTTCAATTTTGATATTGCTCAAAACTAATGGAATTCACTCCCAAATGGTGGTTTATGCTTAAATAACCCTTTTGTAAGCATAATAACACGTTTGAATTGAAAGAAACAGAAATATTCACATGTCAAGTTTTTATGCGTGCAAAATGCTTTTCAGAGCGAGAGAAGCACTTTTTGACCAACAATGTGATTTTTACCTTACAATGTTGATACTGCTCAAAACTAATGGAATTCACTCCCAAATGGTGGTTTATGCTTAAATAACCCTTTTGTAAGCATAATAACACGTTTCCATTGAAAGTAACAGAAATATTCACATGTCAAGTTTTTATGCGTGCAAAATGCTTTTCAGAGCGAGAGAAGCACTTTTTGACCAACAATGTGATTTTTACCTTACAATTTTGATATTGCTCAAAACTAATGGAATTCACTCCCAAATGGTGGTTTATGCTTAAATAACCCTTTTGTAAGCATAATAACACGTTTCCATTGAAATTAACAGAAATATTCACGTTTCTAGTTTTTATGTGTGCAAAATGCTTTTCAGAGCGAGAGAAGCACTTTTTGACCAACAATGTGATTCTGACCTTTCAATTTTGATATTGCTCAAAACTAATGGAATTCACTCCCAAATGGTGGTTTATGCTTAAATAACCCTTTTGTAAGCATAATAACACGTTTCCATTGAAAGAAACAGAAATATTCACATGTCAAGTTTTTATGTGTGCAAAATGCTTTTCAGAGCGAGAGAAGCACTTTTTGACCAACAATGTGATTCTGACCTTTCAATTTTGATATTGCTCAAAACTAATGGAATTCACTCCCAAATGGTGGTTTATGCTTAAATAACCCTTTTGTAAGCATAATAACACGTTTGAATTGAAAGTAACAGAAATATTCACATGTCAAGTTTTTATGCGTGCAAAATGCTTTTCAGAGCGAGAGAAGCACTTTTTGACCAACAATGTGATTTTTACCTTACAATGTTGATATTGCTCAAAACTAATGGAATTCACTCCCAAATGGTGGTTTATGCTTAAATAACACTTTTGTAAGCATAATAACACGTTTGAATTGAAAGAAACAGAAATATTCACATGTCAAGTTTTTATGCGTGCAAAATGCTTTTCAGAGCGAGAGAAGCACTTTTTGACCAACAATGTGATTTTTACCTTACAATGTTGATACTGCTCAAAACTAATGGAATTCACTCCCAAATGGTGGTTTATGCTTAAATAACCCTTTTGTAAGCATAATAACACGTTTCCATTGAAAGTAACAGAAATATTCACATGTCAAGTTTTTATGCGTGCAAAATGCTTTTCAGAGCGAGAGAAGCACTTTTTGACCAACAATGTGATTTTTACCTTACAATGTTGATATTGCTCAAAACTAATGGAATTCACTCCCAAATGGTGGTTTATGCTTAAATAACACTTTTGTAAGCATAATAACACGTTTCCATTGAAAGAAACAGAAATATTCACATGTCAAGTTTTTATGTGTGCAAAATGCTTTTCAGAGCGAGAGAAGCACTTTTTGACCAACAATGTGATTCTGACCTTTCAATTTTGATATTGCTCAAAACTAATGGAATTCACTCCCAAATGGTGGTTTATGCTTAAATAACCCTTTTGTAAGCATAATAACACGTTTCCATTGAAATTAACAGAAATATTCACGTTTCTAGTTTTTATGTGTGCAAAATGCTTTTCAGAGCGAGAGAAGCACTTTTTGACCAACAATGTGATTCTGACCTTTCAATTTTGATATTGCTCAAAACTAATGGAATTCACTCCCAAATGGTGGTTTATGCTTAAATAACCCTTTTGTAAGCATAATAACACGTTTCCATTGAAAGAAACAGAAATATTCACATGTCAAGTTTTTATGTGTGCAAAATGCTTTTCAGAGCGAGAGAAGCACTTTTTGACCGACAATGTGATTCTGACCTTTCAATTTTGATATTGCTCAAAACTAATGGAATTCACTCCCAAATGGTGGTTTATGCTTAAATAACCCTTTTGTAAGCATAATAACACGTTTGAATTGAAAGTAACAGAAATATTCACATGTCAAGTTTTTATGCGTGCAAAATGCTTTTCAGAGCGAGAGAAGCACTTTTTGACCAACAATGTGATTTTTACCTTACAATGTTGATATTGCTCAAAACTAATGGAATTCACTCCCAAATGGTGGTTTATGCTTAAATAACACTTTTGTAAGCATAATAACACGTTTCCATTGAAATTAACAGAAATATTCACGTTTCTAGTTTTTATGTGTGCAAAATGCTTTTCAGAGCGAGAGAAGCACTTTTTGACCAACAATGTGATTCTGACCTTTCAATTTTGATATTGCTCAAAACTAATGGAATTCACTCCCAAATGGTGGTTTATGCTTAAATAACCCTTTTGTAAGCATAATAACACGTTTCCATTGAAAGAAACAGAAATATTCACATGTCAAGTTTTTATGCGTGCAAAATGCTTTTCAGAGCGAGAGAAGCACTTTTTGACCAACAATGTGACTCTGACCTTTCAATTTTGATATTGCTCAAAACTAATGGAATTCACTCCCAAGTGGTGGTTTATGCTTGAATAACCCTTTTGTAAGCATAATAACACGTTTCCATTGAAAGTAACAGAAATATTCACATGTCAAGTTTTTATGTGTGCAAAATGCTTTTCAGAGCGAGAGAAGCACTTTTTGACCAACAATGTGATTCTGACCTTTCAATTTTGATATTGCTCAAAACTAATGGAATTCACTCCCAAATTGTGGTTTATGCTTAAATAACCCTTTTGTAAGCATAATAACACGTTTGAATTGAAAGAAACAGAAATATTCACATGTCAAGTTTTTATGCGTGCAAAATGCTTTTCAGAGCGAGAGAAGCACTTTTTGACCAACAATGTGATTTTTACCTTACAATGTTGATACTGCTCAAAACTAATGGAATTCACTCCCAAATGGTGGTTTATGCTTAAATAACCCTTTTGTAAGCATAATAACACGTTTCCATTGAAAGTAACAGAAATATTCACATGTCAAGTTTTTATGCGTGCAAAATGCTTTTCAGAGCGAGAGAAGCACTTTTTGACCAACAATGTGATTTTTACCTTACAATTTTGATATTGCTCAAAACTAATGGAATTCACTCCCAAATGGTGGTTTATGCTTAAATAACCCTTTTGTAAGCATAATAACACGTTTCCATTGAAATTAACAGAAATATTCACGTTTCTAGTTTTTATGTGTGCAAAATGCTTTTCAGAGCGAGAGAAGCACTTTTTGACCAACAATGTGATTCTGACCTTTCAATTTTGATATTGCTCAAAACTAATGGAATTCACTCCCAAATGGTGGTTTATGCTTAAATAACCCTTTTGTAAGCATAATAACACGTTTCCATTGAAAGAAACAGAAATATTCACATGTCAAGTTTTTATGTGTGCAAAATGCTTTTCAGAGCGAGAGAAGCACTTTTTGACCAACAATGTGATTCTGACCTTTCAATTTTGATATTGCTCAAAACTAATGGAATTCACTCCCAAATGGTGGTTTATGCTTAAATAACCCTTTTGTAAGCATAATAACACGTTTGAATTGAAAGTAACAGAAATATTCACATGTCAAGTTTTTATGCGTGCAAAATGCTTTTCAGAGCGAGAGAAGCACTTTTTGACCAACAATGTGATTTTTACCTTACAATGTTGATATTGCTCAAAACTAATGGAATTCACTCCCAAATGGTGGTTTATGCTTAAATAACACTTTTGTAAGCATAATAACACGTTTGAATTGAAAGAAACAGAAATATTCACATGTCAAGTTTTTATGCGTGCAAAATGCTTTTCAGAGCGAGAGAAGCACTTTTTGACCAACAATGTGATTTTTACCTTACAATGTTGATACTGCTCAAAACTAATGGAATTCACTCCCAAATGGTGGTTTATGCTTAAATAACCCTTTTGTAAGCATAATAACACGTTTCCATTGAAAGTAACAGAAATATTCACATGTCAAGTTTTTATGCGTGCAAAATGCTTTTCAGAGCGAGAGAAGCACTTTTTGACCAACAATGTGATTTTTACCTTACAATGTTGATATTGCTCAAAACTAATGGAATTCACTCCCAAATGGTGGTTTATGCTTAAATAACACTTTTGTAAGCATAATAACACGTTTCCATTGAAAGAAACAGAAATATTCACATGTCAAGTTTTTATGTGTGCAAAATGCTTTTCAGAGCGAGAGAAGCACTTTTTGACCAACAATGTGATTCTGACCTTTCAATTTTGATATTGCTCAAAACTAATGGAATTCACTCCCAAATGGTGGTTTATGCTTAAATAACCCTTTTGTAAGCATAATAACACGTTTCCATTGAAATTAACAGAAATATTCACGTTTCTAGTTTTTATGTGTGCAAAATGCTTTTCAGAGCGAGAGAAGCACTTTTTGACCAACAATGTGATTCTGACCTTTCAATTTTGATATTGCTCAAAACTAATGGAATTCACTCCCAAATGGTGGTTTATGCTTAAATAACCCTTTTGTAAGCATAATAACACGTTTCCATTGAAAGAAACAGAAATATTCACATGTCAAGTTTTTATGTGTGCAAAATGCTTTTCAGAGCGAGAGAAGCACTTTTTGACCGACAATGTGATTCTGACCTTTCAATTTTGATATTGCTCAAAACTAATGGAATTCACTCCCAAATGGTGGTTTATGCTTAAATAACCCTTTTGTAAGCATAATAACACGTTTGAATTGAAAGTAACAGAAATATTCACATGTCAAGTTTTTATGCGTGCAAAATGCTTTTCAGAGCGAGAGAAGCACTTTTTGACCAACAATGTGATTTTTACCTTACAATGTTGATATTGCTCAAAACTAATGGAATTCACTCCCAAATGGTGGTTTATGCTTAAATAACACTTTTGTAAGCATAATAACACGTTTCCATTGAAATTAACAGAAATATTCACGTTTCTAGTTTTTATGTGTGCAAAATGCTTTTCAGAGCGAGAGAAGCACTTTTTGACCAACAATGTGATTCTGACCTTTCAATTTTGATATTGCTCAAAACTAATGGAATTCACTCCCAAATGGTGGTTTATGCTTAAATAACCCTTTTGTAAGCATAATAACACGTTTCCATTGAAAGAAACAGAAATATTCACATGTCAAGTTTTTATGCGTGCAAAATGCTTTTCAGAGCGAGAGAAGCACTTTTTGACCAACAATGTGACTCTGACCTTTCAATTTTGATATTGCTCAAAACTAATGGAATTCACTCCCAAGTGGTGGTTTATGCTTGAATAACCCTTTTGTAAGCATAATAACACGTTTCCATTGAAAGTAACAGAAATATTCACATGTCAAGTTTTTATGTGTGCAAAATGCTTTTCAGAGCGAGAGAAGCACTTTTTGACCAACAATGTGATTCTGACCTTTCAATTTTGATATTGCTCAAAACTAATGGAATTCACTCCCAAATTGTGGTTTATGCTTAAATAACCCTTTTGTAAGCATAATAACACGTTTGAATTGAAAGAAACAGAAATATTCACATGTCAAGTTTTTATGCGTGCAAAATGCTTTTCAGAGCGAGAGAAGCACTTTTTGACCAACAATGTGATTTTTACCTTACAATGTTGATACTGCTCAAAACTAATGGAATTCACTCCCAAATGGTGGTTTATGCTTAAATAACCCTTTTGTAAGCATAATAACACGTTTCCATTGAAAGTAACAGAAATATTCACATGTCAAGTTTTTATGCGTGCAAAATGCTTTTCAGAGCGAGAGAAGCACTTTTTGACCAACAATGTGATTTTTACCTTACAATTTTGATATTGCTCAAAACTAATGGAATTCACTCCCAAATGGTGGTTTATGCTTAAATAACCCTTTTGTAAGCATAATAACACGTTTCCATTGAAATTAACAGAAATATTCACGTTTCTAGTTTTTATGTGTGCAAAATGCTTTTCAGAGCGAGAGAAGCACTTTTTGACCAACAATGTGATTCTGACCTTTCAATTTTGATATTGCTCAAAACTAATGGAATTCACTCCCAAATGGTGGTTTATGCTTAAATAACACTTTTGTAAGCATAATAACACGTTTCCATTGAAAGAAACAGAAATATTCACATGTCAAGTTTTTATGCGTGCAAAATGCTTTTCAGAGCGAGAGAAGCACTTTTTGACCAACAATGTGATTTTTACCTTACAATGTTGATATTGCTCAAAACTAATGGAATTCACTCCCAAATGGTGGTTTATGCTTAAATAACCCTTTTGTAAGCATAATAACACGTTTCCATTGAAATTAACAGAAATATTCACGTTTCTAGTTTTTATGTGTGCAAAATGCTTTTCAGAGCGAGAGAAGCACTTTTTGACCAACAATGTGATTCTGACCTTTCAATTTTGATATTGCTCAAAACTAATGGAATTCACTCCCAAATGGTGGTTTATGCTTAAATAACCCTTTTGTAAGCATAATAACACGTTTCCATTGAAAGAAACAGAAATATTCACATGTCAAGTTTTTATGCGTGCAAAATGCTTTTCAGAGCGAGAGAAGCACTTTTTGACCAACAATGTGACTCTGACCTTTCAATTTTGATATTGCTCAAAACTAATGGAATTCACTCCCAAGTGGTGGTTTATGCTTGAATAACCCTTTTGTAAGCATAATAACACGTTTCCATTGAAAGTAACAGAAATATTCACATGTCAAGTTTTTATGTGTGCAAAATGCTTTTCAGAGCGAGAGAAGCACTTTTTGACCAACAATGTGATTCTGACCTTTCAATTTTGATATTGCTCAAAACTAATGGAATTCACTCCCAAATTGTGGTTTATGCTTAAATAACCCTTTTGTAAGCATAATAACACGTTTGAATTGAAAGAAACAGAAATATTCACATGTCAAGTTTTTATGCGTGCAAAATGCTTTTCAGAGCGAGAGAAGCACTTTTTGACCAACAATGTGATTTTTACCTTACAATGTTGATACTGCTCAAAACTAATGGAATTCACTCCCAAATGGTGGTTTATGCTTAAATAACCCTTTTGTAAGCATAATAACACGTTTCCATTGAAAGTAACAGAAATATTCACATGTCAAGTTTTTATGCGTGCAAAATGCTTTTCAGAGCGAGAGAAGCACTTTTTGACCAACAATGTGATTTTTACCTTACAATGTTGATATTGCTCAAAACTAATGGAATTCACTCCCAAATGGTGGTTTATGCTTAAATAACACTTTTGTAAGCATAATAACACGTTTCCATTGAAAGAAACAGAAATATTCACATGTCAAGTTTTTATGTGTGCAAAATGCTTTTCAGAGCGAGAGAAGCACTTTTTGACCAACAATGTGATTCTGACCTTTCAATTTTGATATTGCTCAAAACTAATGGAATTCACTCCCAAATGGTGGTTTATGCTTAAATAACCCTTTTGTAAGCATAATAACACGTTTGAATTGAAAGTAACAGAAATATTCACATGTCAAGTTTTTATGCGTGCAAAATGCTTTTCAGAGCGAGAGAAGCACTTTTTGACCAACAATGTGATTTTTACCTTACAATGTTGATATTGCTCAAAACTAATGGAATTCACTCCCAAATGGTGGTTTATGCTTAAATAACACTTTTGTAAGCATAATAACACGTTTCCATTGAAATTAACAGAAATATTCACGTTTCTAGTTTTTATGTGTGCAAAATGCTTTTCAGAGCGAGAGAAGCACTTTTTGACCAACAATGTGATTCTGACCTTTCAATTTTGATATTGCTCAAAACTAATGGAATTCACTCCCAAATGGTGGTTTATGCTTAAATAACCCTTTTGTAAGCATAATAACACGTTTCCATTGAAAGAAACAGAAATATTCACATGTCAAGTTTTTATGTGTGCAAAATGCTTTTCAGAGCGAGAGAAGCACTTTTTGACCAACAATGTGATTCTGACCTTTCAATTTTGATATTGCTCAAAACTAATGGAATTCACTCCCAAATGGTGGTTTATGCTTAAATAACCCTTTTGTAAGCATAATAACACGTTTGAATTGAAAGTAACAGAAATATTCACATGTCAAGTTTTTATGCGTGCAAAATGCTTTTCAGAGCGAGAGAAGCACTTTTTGACCAACAATGTGATTTTTACCTTACAATGTTGATATTGCTCAAAACTAATGGAATTCACTCCCAAATGGTGGTTTATGCTTAAATAACACTTTTGTAAGCATAATAACACGTTTCCATTGAAAGAAACAGAAATATTCACATGTCAAGTTTTTATGCGTGCAAAATGCTTTTCAGAGCGAGAGAAGCACTTTTTGACCAACAATGTGATTTTTACCTTACAATGTTGATATTGCTCAAAACTAATGGAATTCACTCCCAAATGGTGGTTTATGCTTAAATAACCCTTTTGTAAGCATAATAACACGTTTCCATTGAAATTAACAGAAATATTCACGTTTCTAGTTTTTATGTGTGCAAAATGCTTTTCAGAGCGAGAGAAGCACTTTTTGACCAACAATGTGATTCTGACCTTTCAATTTTGATATTGCTCAAAACTAATGGAATTCACTCCCAAATGGTGGTTTATGCTTAAATAACCCTTTTGTAAGCATAATAACACGTTTCCATTGAAAGAAACAGAAATATTCACATGTCAAGTTTTTATGCGTGCAAAATGCTTTTCAGAGCGAGAGAAGCACTTTTTGACCAACAATGTGACTCTGACCTTTCAATTTTGATATTGCTCAAAACTAATGGAATTCACTCCCAAGTGGTGGTTTATGCTTGAATAACCCTTTTGTAAGCATAATAACACGTTTCCATTGAAAGTAACAGAAATATTCACATGTCAAGTTTTTATGTGTGCAAAATGCTTTTCAGAGCGAGAGAAGCACTTTTTGACCAACAATGTGATTCTGACCTTTCAATTTTGATATTGCTCAAAACTAATGGAATTCACTCCCAAATGGTGGTTTATGCTTAAATAACCCTTTTGTAAGCATAATAACACGTTTGAATTGAAAGAAACAGAAATATTCACATGTCAAGTTTTTATGCGTGCAAAATGCTTTTCAGAGCGAGAGAAGCACTTTTTGACCAACAATGTGATTTTTACCTTACAATGTTGATACTGCTCAAAACTAATGGAATTCACTCCCAAATGGTGGTTTATGCTTAAATAACCCTTTTGTAAGCATAATAACACGTTTCCATTGAAAGTAACAGAAATATTCACATGTCAAGTTTTTATGCGTGCAAAATGCTTTTCAGAGCGAGAGAAGCACTTTTTGACCAACAATGTGATTTTTACCTTACAATGTTGATATTGCTCAAAACTAATGGAATTCACTCCCAAATGGTGGTTTATGCTTAAATAACACTTTTGTAAGCATAATAACACGTTTCCATTGAAAGAAACAGAAATATTCACATGTCAAGTTTTTATGTGTGCAAAATGCTTTTCAGAGCGAGAGAAGCACTTTTTGACCAACAATGTGATTCTGACCTTTCAATTTTGATATTGCTCAAAACTAATGGAATTCACTCCCAAATGGTGGTTTATGCTTAAATAACCCTTTTGTAAGCATAATAACACGTTTGAATTGAAAGTAACAGAAATATTCACATGTCAAGTTTTTATGCGTGCAAAATGCTTTTCAGAGCGAGAGAAGCACTTTTTGACCAACAATGTGATTTTTACCTTACAATGTTGATATTGCTCAAAACTAATGGAATTCACTCCCAAATGGTGGTTTATGCTTAAATAACACTTTTGTAAGCATAATAACACGTTTCCATTGAAATTAACAGAAATATTCACGTTTCTAGTTTTTATGTGTGCAAAATGCTTTTCAGAGCGAGAGAAGCACTTTTTGACCAACAATGTGATTCTGACCTTTCAATTTTGATATTGCTCAAAACTAATGGAATTCACTCCCAAATGGTGGTTTATGCTTAAATAACCCTTTTGTAAGCATAATAACACGTTTCCATTGAAAGAAACAGAAATATTCACATGTCAAGTTTTTATGCGTGCAAAATGCTTTTCAGAGCGAGAGAAGCACTTTTTGACCAACAATGTGACTCTGACCTTTCAATTTTGATATTGCTCAAAACTAATGGAATTCACTCCCAAGTGGTGGTTTATGCTTGAATAACCCTTTTGTAAGCATAATAACACGTTTCCATTGAAAGTAACAGAAATATTCACATGTCAAGTTTTTATGTGTGCAAAATGCTTTTCAGAGCGAGAGAAGCACTTTTTGACCAACAATGTGATTCTGACCTTTCAATTTTGATATTGCTCAAAACTAATGGAATTCACTCCCAAATTGTGGTTTATGCTTAAATAACCCTTTTGTAAGCATAATAACACGTTTGAATTGAAAGAAACAGAAATATTCACATGTCAAGTTTTTATGCGTGCAAAATGCTTTTCAGAGCGAGAGAAGCACTTTTTGACCAACAATGTGATTTTTACCTTACAATGTTGATACTGCTCAAAACTAATGGAATTCACTCCCAAATGGTGGTTTATGCTTAAATAACCCTTTTGTAAGCATAATAACACGTTTCCATTGAAAGTAACAGAAATATTCACATGTCAAGTTTTTATGCGTGCAAAATGCTTTTCAGAGCGAGAGAAGCACTTTTTGACCAACAATGTGATTTTTACCTTACAATGTTGATATTGCTCAAAACTAATGGAATTCACTCCCAAATGGTGGTTTATGCTTAAATAACCCTTTTGTAAGCATAATAACACGTTTCCATTGAAATTAACAGAAATATTCACGTTTCTAGTTTTTATGTGTGCAAAATGCTTTTCAGAGCGAGAGAAGCACTTTTTGACCAACAATGTGATTCTGACCTTTCAATTTTGATATTGCTCAAAACTAATGGAATTCACTCCCAAATGGTGGTTTATGCTTAAATAACCCTTTTGTAAGCATAATAACACGTTTGAATTGAAAGTAACAGAAATATTCACATGTCAAGTTTTTATGCGTGCAAAATGCTTTTCAGAGCGAGAGAAGCACTTTTTGACCAACAATGTGATTTTTACCTTACAATGTTGATATTGCTCAAAACTAATGGAATTCACTCCCAAATGGTGGTTTATGCTTAAATAACCCTTTTGTAAGCATAATAACACGTTTCCATTGAAAGAAACAGAAATATTCACATGTCAAGTTTTTATGCGTGCAAAATGCTTTTCAGAGCGAGAGAAGCACTTTTTGACCAACAATGTGACTCTGACCTTTCAATTTTGATATTGCTCAAAACTAATGGAATTCACTCCCAAGTGGTGGTTTATGCTTGAATAACCCTTTTGTAAGCATAATAACACGTTTCCATTGAAAGTAACAGAAATATTCACATGTCAAGTTTTTATGTGTGCAAAATGCTTTTCAGAGCGAGAGAAGCACTTTTTGACCAACAATGTGATTCTGACCTTTCAATTTTGATATTGCTCAAAACTAATGGAATTCACTCCCAAATGGTGGTTTATGCTTAAATAACCCTTTTGTAAGCATAATAACACGTTTGAATTGAAAGAAACAGAAATATTCACATGTCAAGTTTTTATGCGTGCAAAATGCTTTTCAGAGCGAGAGAAGCACTTTTTGACCAACAATGTGATTTTTACCTTACAATGTTGATACTGCTCAAAACTAATGGAATTCACTCCCAAATGGTGGTTTATGCTTAAATAACCCTTTTGTAAGCATAATAACACGTTTCCATTGAAAGTAACAGAAATATTCACATGTCAAGTTTTTATGCGTGCAAAATGCTTTTCAGAGCGAGAGAAGCACTTTTTGACCAACAATGTGATTTTTACCTTACAATGTTGATATTGCTCAAAACTAATGGAATTCACTCCCAAATGGTGGTTTATGCTTAAATAACACTTTTGTAAGCATAATAACACGTTTCCATTGAAAGAAACAGAAATATTCACATGTCAAGTTTTTATGTGTGCAAAATGCTTTTCAGAGCGAGAGAAGCACTTTTTGACCAACAATGTGATTCTGACCTTTCAATTTTGATATTGCTCAAAACTAATGGAATTCACTCCCAAATGGTGGTTTATGCTTAAATAACCCTTTTGTAAGCATAATAACACGTTTGAATTGAAAGTAACAGAAATATTCACATGTCAAGTTTTTATGCGTGCAAAATGCTTTTCAGAGCGAGAGAAGCACTTTTTGACCAACAATGTGATTTTTACCTTACAATGTTGATATTGCTCAAAACTAATGGAATTCACTCCCAAATGGTGGTTTATGCTTAAATAACACTTTTGTAAGCATAATAACACGTTTCCATTGAAATTAACAGAAATATTCACGTTTCTAGTTTTTATGTGTGCAAAATGCTTTTCAGAGCGAGAGAAGCACTTTTTGACCAACAATGTGATTCTGACCTTTCAATTTTGATATTGCTCAAAACTAATGGAATTCACTCCCAAATGGTGGTTTATGCTTAAATAACCCTTTTGTAAGCATAATAACACGTTTCCATTGAAAGAAACAGAAATATTCACATGTCAAGTTTTTATGCGTGCAAAATGCTTTTCAGAGCGAGAGAAGCACTTTTTGACCAACAATGTGACTCTGACCTTTCAATTTTGATATTGCTCAAAACTAATGGAATTCACTCCCAAGTGGTGGTTTATGCTTGAATAACCCTTTTGTAAGCATAATAACACGTTTCCATTGAAAGTAACAGAAATATTCACATGTCAAGTTTTTATGTGTGCAAAATGCTTTTCAGAGCGAGAGAAGCACTTTTTGACCAACAATGTGATTCTGACCTTTCAATTTTGATATTGCTCAAAACTAATGGAATTCACTCCCAAATTGTGGTTTATGCTTAAATAACCCTTTTGTAAGCATAATAACACGTTTGAATTGAAAGAAACAGAAATATTCACATGTCAAGTTTTTATGCGTGCAAAATGCTTTTCAGAGCGAGAGAAGCACTTTTTGACCAACAATGTGATTTTTACCTTACAATGTTGATACTGCTCAAAACTAATGGAATTCACTCCCAAATGGTGGTTTATGCTTAAATAACCCTTTTGTAAGCATAATAACACGTTTCCATTGAAAGTAACAGAAATATTCACATGTCAAGTTTTTATGCGTGCAAAATGCTTTTCAGAGCGAGAGAAGCACTTTTTGACCAACAATGTGATTTTTACCTTACAATGTTGATATTGCTCAAAACTAATGGAATTCACTCCCAAATGGTGGTTTATGCTTAAATAACCCTTTTGTAAGCATAATAACACGTTTCCATTGAAATTAACAGAAATATTCACGTTTCTAGTTTTTATGTGTGCAAAATGCTTTTCAGAGCGAGAGAAGCACTTTTTGACCAACAATGTGATTCTGACCTTTCAATTTTGATATTGCTCAAAACTAATGGAATTCACTCCCAAATGGTGGTTTATGCTTAAATAACCCTTTTGTAAGCATAATAACACGTTTGAATTGAAAGTAACAGAAATATTCACATGTCAAGTTTTTATGCGTGCAAAATGCTTTTCAGAGCGAGAGAAGCACTTTTTGACCAACAATGTGATTTTTACCTTACAATGTTGATATTGCTCAAAACTAATGGAATTCACTCCCAAATGGTGGTTTATGCTTAAATAACACTTTTGTAAGCATAATAACACGTTTCCATTGAAATTAACAGAAATATTCACGTTTCTAGTTTTTATGTGTGCAAAATGCTTTTCAGAGCGAGAGAAGCACTTTTTGACCAACAATGTGATTCTGACCTTTCAATTTTGATATTGCTCAAAACTAATGGAATTCACTCCCAAATGGTGGTTTATGCTTAAATAACCCTTTTGTAAGCATAATAACACGTTTCCATTGAAAGAAACAGAAATATTCACATGTCAAGTTTTTATGCGTGCAAAATGCTTTTCAGAGCGAGAGAAGCACTTTTTGACCAACAATGTGACTCTGACCTTTCAATTTTGATATTGCTCAAAACTAATGGAATTCACTCCCAAGTGGTGGTTTATGCTTGAATAACCCTTTTGTAAGCATAATAACACGTTTCCATTGAAAGTAACAGAAATATTCACATGTCAAGTTTTTATGTGTGCAAAATGCTTTTCAGAGCGAGAGAAGCACTTTTTGACCAACAATGTGATTCTGACCTTTCAATTTTGATATTGCTCAAAACTAATGGAATTCACTCCCAAATTGTGGTTTATGCTTAAATAACCCTTTTGTAAGCATAATAACACGTTTGAATTGAAAGAAACAGAAATATTCACATGTCAAGTTTTTATGCGTGCAAAATGCTTTTCAGAGCGAGAGAAGCACTTTTTGACCAACAATGTGATTTTTACCTTACAATGTTGATACTGCTCAAAACTAATGGAATTCACTCCCAAATGGTGGTTTATGCTTAAATAACCCTTTTGTAAGCATAATAACACGTTTCCATTGAAAGTAACAGAAATATTCACATGTCAAGTTTTTATGCGTGCAAAATGCTTTTCAGAGCGAGAGAAGCACTTTTTGACCAACAATGTGATTTTTACCTTACAATGTTGATATTGCTCAAAACTAATGGAATTCACTCCCAAATGGTGGTTTATGCTTAAATAACCCTTTTGTAAGCATAATAACACGTTTCCATTGAAATTAACAGAAATATTCACGTTTCTAGTTTTTATGTGTGCAAAATGCTTTTCAGAGCGAGAGAAGCACTTTTTGACCAACAATGTGATTCTGACCTTTCAATTTTGATATTGCTCAAAACTAATGGAATTCACTCCCAAATGGTGGTTTATGCTTAAATAACCCTTTTGTAAGCATAATAACACGTTTCCATTGAAAGAAACAGAAATATTCACATGTCAAGTTTTTATGTGTGCAAAATGCTTTTCAGAGCGAGAGAAGCACTTTTTGACCAACAATGTGATTCTGACCTTTCAATTTTGATATTGCTCAAAACTAATGGAATTCACTCCCAAATGGTGGTTTATGCTTAAATAACCCTTTTGTAAGCATAATAACACGTTTGAATTGAAAGTAACAGAAATATTCACATGTCAAGTTTTTATGCGTGCAAAATGCTTTTCAGAGCGAGAGAAGCACTTTTTGACCAACAATGTGATTTTTACCTTACAATGTTGATATTGCTCAAAACTAATGGAATTCACTCCCAAATGGTGGTTTATGCTTAAATAACCCTTTTGTAAGCATAATAACACGTTTGAATTGAAAGTAACAGAAATATTCACATGTCAAGTTTTTATGCGTGCAAAATGCTTTTCAGAGCGAGAGAAGCACTTTTTGACCAACAATTTGATTCTGACCTTTCAATTTTGATATTGCTCAAAACTAATGGAATTCACTCCCAAATGGTGGTTTATGCTTAAATAACCCTTTTGTAAGCATAATAACACGTTTCCATTGAAATTAACAGAAATATTCACGTTTCTAGTTTTTATGTGTGCAAAATGCTTTTCAGAGCGAGAGAAGCACTTTTTGACCAACAATGTGATTCTGACCTTTCAATTTTGATATTGCTCAAAACTAATGGAATTCACTCCCAAATGGTGGTTTATGCTTAAATAACCCTTTTGTAAGCATAATAACACGTTTCCATTGAAAGAAACAGAAATATTCACATGTCAAGTTTTTATGCGTGCAAAATGCTTTTCAGAGCGAGAGAAGCACTTTTTGACCAACAATGTGATTTTTACCTTACAATGTTGATATTGCTCAAAACTAATGGAATTCACTCCCAAATGGTGGTTTATGCTTAAATAACACTTTTGTAAGCATAATAACACGTTTCCATTGAAAGAAACAGAAATATTCACATGTCAAGTTTTTATGCGTGCAAAATGCTTTTCAGAGCGAGAGAAGCACTTTTTGACCAACAATGTGATTTTTACCTTACAATGTTGATATTGCTCAAAACTAATGGAATTCACTCCCAAATGGTGGTTTATGCTTAAATAACCCTTTTGTAAGCATAATAACACGTTTCCATTGAAATTAACAGAAATATTCACGTTTCTAGTTTTTATGTGTGCAAAATGCTTTTCAGAGCGAGAGAAGCACTTTTTGACCAACAATGTGATTCTGACCTTTCAATTTTGATATTGCTCAAAACTAATGGAATTCACTCCCAAATGGTGGTTTATGCTTAAATAACCCTTTTGTAAGCATAATAACACGTTTCCATTGAAAGAAACAGAAATATTCACATGTCAAGTTTTTATGCGTGCAAAATGCTTTTCAGAGCGAGAGAAGCACTTTTTGACCAACAATGTGACTCTGACCTTTCAATTTTGATATTGCTCAAAACTAATGGAATTCACTCCCAAGTGGTGGTTTATGCTTGAATAACCCTTTTGTAAGCATAATAACACGTTTCCATTGAAAGTAACAGAAATATTCACATGTCAAGTTTTTATGTGTGCAAAATGCTTTTCAGAGCGAGAGAAGCACTTTTTGACCAACAATGTGATTCTGACCTTTCAATTTTGATATTGCTCAAAACTAATGGAATTCACTCCCAAATGGTGGTTTATGCTTAAATAACCCTTTTGTAAGCATAATAACACGTTTGAATTGAAAGAAACAGAAATATTCACATGTCAAGTTTTTATGCGTGCAAAATGCTTTTCAGAGCGAGAGAAGCACTTTTTGACCAACAATGTGATTTTTACCTTACAATGTTGATATTGCTCAAAACTAATGGAATTCACTCCCAAATGGTGGTTTATGCTTAAATAACACTTTTGTAAGCATAATAACACGTTTCCATTGAAAGAAACAGAAATATTCACATGTCAAGTTTTTATGTGTGCAAAATGCTTTTCAGAGCGAGAGAAGCACTTTTTGACCAACAATGTGATTCTGACCTTTCAATTTTGATATTGCTCAAAACTAATGGAATTCACTCCCAAATGGTGGTTTATGCTTAAATAACCCTTTTGTAAGCATAATAACACGTTTCCATTGAAATTAACAGAAATATTCACGTTTCTAGTTTTTATGTGTGCAAAATGCTTTTCAGAGCGAGAGAAGCACTTTTTGACCAACAATGTGATTCTGACCTTTCAATTTTGATATTGCTCAAAACTAATGGAATTCACTCCCAAATGGTGGTTTATGCTTAAATAACCCTTTTGTAAGCATAATAACACGTTTCCATTGAAAGAAACAGAAATATTCACATGTCAAGTTTTTATGTGTGCAAAATGCTTTTCAGAGCGAGAGAAGCACTTTTTGACCAACAATGTGATTCTGACCTTTCAATTTTGATATTGCTCAAAACTAATGGAATTCACTCCCAAATGGTGGTTTATGCTTAAATAACCCTTTTGTAAGCATAATAACACGTTTGAATTGAAAGTAACAGAAATATTCACATGTCAAGTTTTTATGCGTGCAAAATGCTTTTCAGAGCGAGAGAAGCACTTTTTGACCAACAATGTGATTTTTACCTTACAATGTTGATATTGCTCAAAACTAATGGAATTCACTCCCAAATGGTGGTTTATGCTTAAATAACACTTTTGTAAGCATAATAACACGTTTCCATTGAAATTAACAGAAATATTCACGTTTCTAGTTTTTATGTGTGCAAAATGCTTTTCAGAGCGAGAGAAGCACTTTTTGACCAACAATGTGATTCTGACCTTTCAATTTTGATATTGCTCAAAACTAATGGAATTCACTCCCAAATGGTGGTTTATGCTTAAATAACCCTTTTGTAAGCATAATAACACGTTTCCATTGAAAGAAACAGAAATATTCACATGTCAAGTTTTTATGCGTGCAAAATGCTTTTCAGAGCGAGAGAAGCACTTTTTGACCAACAATGTGATTTTTACCTTACAATGTTGATATTGCTCAAAACTAATGGAATTCACTCCCAAATGGTGGTTTATGCTTAAATAACACTTTTGTAAGCATAATAACACGTTTCCATTGAAATTAACAGAAATATTCACGTTTCTAGTTTTTATGTGTGCAAAATGCTTTTCAGAGCGAGAGAAGCACTTTTTGACCAACAATGTGATTCTGACCTTTCAATTTTGATATTGCTCAAAACTAATGGAATTCACTCCCAAATGGTGGTTTATGCTTAAATAACCCTTTTGTAAGCATAATAACACGTTTGAATTGAAAGAAACAGAAATATTCACATGTCAAGTTTTTATGCGTGCAAAATGCTTTTCAGAGCGAGAGAAGCACTTTTTGACCAACAATGTGATTTTTACCTTACAATGTTGATACTGCTCAAAACTAATGGAATTCACTCCCAAATGGTGGTTTATGCTTAAATAACCCTTTTGTAAGCATAATAACACGTTTCCATTGAAAGTAACAGAAATATTCACATGTCAAGTTTTTATGCGTGCAAAATGCTTTTCAGAGCGAGAGAAGCACTTTTTGACCAACAATGTGATTTTTACCTTACAATTTTGATATTGCTCAAAACTAATGGAATTCACTCCCAAATGGTGGTTTATGCTTAAATAACCCTTTTGTAAGCATAATAACACGTTTCCATTGAAATTAACAGAAATATTCACGTTTCTAGTTTTTATGTGTGCAAAATGCTTTTCAGAGCGAGAGAAGCACTTTTTGACCAACAATGTGATTCTGACCTTTCAATTTTGATATTGCTCAAAACTAATGGAATTCACTCCCAAATGGTGGTTTATGCTTAAATAACCCTTTTGTAAGCATAATAACACGTTTCCATTGAAAGAAACAGAAATATTCACATGTCAAGTTTTTATGTGTGCAAAATGCTTTTCAGAGCGAGAGAAGCACTTTTTGACCAACAATGTGATTCTGACCTTTCAATTTTGATATTGCTCAAAACTAATGGAATTCACTCCCAAATGGTGGTTTATGCTTAAATAACCCTTTTGTAAGCATAATAACACGTTTGAATTGAAAGTAACAGAAATATTCACATGTCAAGTTTTTATGCGTGCAAAATGCTTTTCAGAGCGAGAGAAGCACTTTTTGACCAACAATGTGATTTTTACCTTACAATGTTGATATTGCTCAAAACTAATGGAATTCACTCCCAAATGGTGGTTTATGCTTAAATAACACTTTTGTAAGCATAATAACACGTTTGAATTGAAAGAAACAGAAATATTCACATGTCAAGTTTTTATGCGTGCAAAATGCTTTTCAGAGCGAGAGAAGCACTTTTTGACCAACAATGTGATTTTTACCTTACAATGTTGATACTGCTCAAAACTAATGGAATTCACTCCCAAATGGTGGTTTATGCTTAAATAACCCTTTTGTAAGCATAATAACACGTTTCCATTGAAAGTAACAGAAATATTCACATGTCAAGTTTTTATGCGTGCAAAATGCTTTTCAGAGCGAGAGAAGCACTTTTTGACCAACAATGTGATTTTTACCTTACAATGTTGATATTGCTCAAAACTAATGGAATTCACTCCCAAATGGTGGTTTATGCTTAAATAACACTTTTGTAAGCATAATAACACGTTTCCATTGAAAGAAACAGAAATATTCACATGTCAAGTTTTTATGTGTGCAAAATGCTTTTCAGAGCGAGAGAAGCACTTTTTGACCAACAATGTGATTCTGACCTTTCAATTTTGATATTGCTCAAAACTAATGGAATTCACTCCCAAATGGTGGTTTATGCTTAAATAACCCTTTTGTAAGCATAATAACACGTTTCCATTGAAATTAACAGAAATATTCACGTTTCTAGTTTTTATGTGTGCAAAATGCTTTTCAGAGCGAGAGAAGCACTTTTTGACCAACAATGTGATTCTGACCTTTCAATTTTGATATTGCTCAAAACTAATGGAATTCACTCCCAAATGGTGGTTTATGCTTAAATAACCCTTTTGTAAGCATAATAACACGTTTCCATTGAAAGAAACAGAAATATTCACATGTCAAGTTTTTATGTGTGCAAAATGCTTTTCAGAGCGAGAGAAGCACTTTTTGACCGACAATGTGATTCTGACCTTTCAATTTTGATATTGCTCAAAACTAATGGAATTCACTCCCAAATGGTGGTTTATGCTTAAATAACCCTTTTGTAAGCATAATAACACGTTTGAATTGAAAGTAACAGAAATATTCACATGTCAAGTTTTTATGCGTGCAAAATGCTTTTCAGAGCGAGAGAAGCACTTTTTGACCAACAATGTGATTTTTACCTTACAATGTTGATATTGCTCAAAACTAATGGAATTCACTCCCAAATGGTGGTTTATGCTTAAATAACACTTTTGTAAGCATAATAACACGTTTCCATTGAAATTAACAGAAATATTCACGTTTCTAGTTTTTATGTGTGCAAAATGCTTTTCAGAGCGAGAGAAGCACTTTTTGACCAACAATGTGATTCTGACCTTTCAATTTTGATATTGCTCAAAACTAATGGAATTCACTCCCAAATGGTGGTTTATGCTTAAATAACCCTTTTGTAAGCATAATAACACGTTTCCATTGAAAGAAACAGAAATATTCACATGTCAAGTTTTTATGCGTGCAAAATGCTTTTCAGAGCGAGAGAAGCACTTTTTGACCAACAATGTGACTCTGACCTTTCAATTTTGATATTGCTCAAAACTAATGGAATTCACTCCCAAGTGGTGGTTTATGCTTGAATAACCCTTTTGTAAGCATAATAACACGTTTCCATTGAAAGTAACAGAAATATTCACATGTCAAGTTTTTATGTGTGCAAAATGCTTTTCAGAGCGAGAGAAGCACTTTTTGACCAACAATGTGATTCTGACCTTTCAATTTTGATATTGCTCAAAACTAATGGAATTCACTCCCAAATTGTGGTTTATGCTTAAATAACCCTTTTGTAAGCATAATAACACGTTTGAATTGAAAGAAACAGAAATATTCACATGTCAAGTTTTTATGCGTGCAAAATGCTTTTCAGAGCGAGAGAAGCACTTTTTGACCAACAATGTGATTTTTACCTTACAATGTTGATACTGCTCAAAACTAATGGAATTCACTCCCAAATGGTGGTTTATGCTTAAATAACCCTTTTGTAAGCATAATAACACGTTTCCATTGAAAGTAACAGAAATATTCACATGTCAAGTTTTTATGCGTGCAAAATGCTTTTCAGAGCGAGAGAAGCACTTTTTGACCAACAATGTGATTTTTACCTTACAATTTTGATATTGCTCAAAACTAATGGAATTCACTCCCAAATGGTGGTTTATGCTTAAATAACCCTTTTGTAAGCATAATAACACGTTTCCATTGAAATTAACAGAAATATTCACGTTTCTAGTTTTTATGTGTGCAAAATGCTTTTCAGAGCGAGAGAAGCACTTTTTGACCAACAATGTGATTCTGACCTTTCAATTTTGATATTGCTCAAAACTAATGGAATTCACTCCCAAATGGTGGTTTATGCTTAAATAACCCTTTTGTAAGCATAATAACACGTTTCCATTGAAAGAAACAGAAATATTCACATGTCAAGTTTTTATGTGTGCAAAATGCTTTTCAGAGCGAGAGAAGCACTTTTTGACCAACAATGTGATTCTGACCTTTCAATTTTGATATTGCTCAAAACTAATGGAATTCACTCCCAAATGGTGGTTTATGCTTAAATAACCCTTTTGTAAGCATAATAACACGTTTGAATTGAAAGTAACAGAAATATTCACATGTCAAGTTTTTATGCGTGCAAAATGCTTTTCAGAGCGAGAGAAGCACTTTTTGACCAACAATGTGATTTTTACCTTACAATGTTGATATTGCTCAAAACTAATGGAATTCACTCCCAAATGGTGGTTTATGCTTAAATAACACTTTTGTAAGCATAATAACACGTTTGAATTGAAAGAAACAGAAATATTCACATGTCAAGTTTTTATGCGTGCAAAATGCTTTTCAGAGCGAGAGAAGCACTTTTTGACCAACAATGTGATTTTTACCTTACAATGTTGATACTGCTCAAAACTAATGGAATTCACTCCCAAATGGTGGTTTATGCTTAAATAACCCTTTTGTAAGCATAATAACACGTTTCCATTGAAAGTAACAGAAATATTCACATGTCAAGTTTTTATGCGTGCAAAATGCTTTTCAGAGCGAGAGAAGCACTTTTTGACCAACAATGTGATTTTTACCTTACAATGTTGATATTGCTCAAAACTAATGGAATTCACTCCCAAATGGTGGTTTATGCTTAAATAACACTTTTGTAAGCATAATAACACGTTTCCATTGAAAGAAACAGAAATATTCACATGTCAAGTTTTTATGTGTGCAAAATGCTTTTCAGAGCGAGAGAAGCACTTTTTGACCAACAATGTGATTCTGACCTTTCAATTTTGATATTGCTCAAAACTAATGGAATTCACTCCCAAATGGTGGTTTATGCTTAAATAACCCTTTTGTAAGCATAATAACACGTTTCCATTGAAATTAACAGAAATATTCACGTTTCTAGTTTTTATGTGTGCAAAATGCTTTTCAGAGCGAGAGAAGCACTTTTTGACCAACAATGTGATTCTGACCTTTCAATTTTGATATTGCTCAAAACTAATGGAATTCACTCCCAAATGGTGGTTTATGCTTAAATAACCCTTTTGTAAGCATAATAACACGTTTCCATTGAAAGAAACAGAAATATTCACATGTCAAGTTTTTATGTGTGCAAAATGCTTTTCAGAGCGAGAGAAGCACTTTTTGACCGACAATGTGATTCTGACCTTTCAATTTTGATATTGCTCAAAACTAATGGAATTCACTCCCAAATGGTGGTTTATGCTTAAATAACCCTTTTGTAAGCATAATAACACGTTTGAATTGAAAGTAACAGAAATATTCACATGTCAAGTTTTTATGCGTGCAAAATGCTTTTCAGAGCGAGAGAAGCACTTTTTGACCAACAATGTGATTTTTACCTTACAATGTTGATATTGCTCAAAACTAATGGAATTCACTCCCAAATGGTGGTTTATGCTTAAATAACACTTTTGTAAGCATAATAACACGTTTCCATTGAAATTAACAGAAATATTCACGTTTCTAGTTTTTATGTGTGCAAAATGCTTTTCAGAGCGAGAGAAGCACTTTTTGACCAACAATGTGATTCTGACCTTTCAATTTTGATATTGCTCAAAACTAATGGAATTCACTCCCAAATGGTGGTTTATGCTTAAATAACCCTTTTGTAAGCATAATAACACGTTTCCATTGAAAGAAACAGAAATATTCACATGTCAAGTTTTTATGCGTGCAAAATGCTTTTCAGAGCGAGAGAAGCACTTTTTGACCAACAATGTGACTCTGACCTTTCAATTTTGATATTGCTCAAAACTAATGGAATTCACTCCCAAGTGGTGGTTTATGCTTGAATAACCCTTTTGTAAGCATAATAACACGTTTCCATTGAAAGTAACAGAAATATTCACATGTCAAGTTTTTATGTGTGCAAAATGCTTTTCAGAGCGAGAGAAGCACTTTTTGACCAACAATGTGATTCTGACCTTTCAATTTTGATATTGCTCAAAACTAATGGAATTCACTCCCAAATTGTGGTTTATGCTTAAATAACCCTTTTGTAAGCATAATAACACGTTTGAATTGAAAGAAACAGAAATATTCACATGTCAAGTTTTTATGCGTGCAAAATGCTTTTCAGAGCGAGAGAAGCACTTTTTGACCAACAATGTGATTTTTACCTTACAATGTTGATACTGCTCAAAACTAATGGAATTCACTCCCAAATGGTGGTTTATGCTTAAATAACCCTTTTGTAAGCATAATAACACGTTTCCATTGAAAGTAACAGAAATATTCACATGTCAAGTTTTTATGCGTGCAAAATGCTTTTCAGAGCGAGAGAAGCACTTTTTGACCAACAATGTGATTTTTACCTTACAATTTTGATATTGCTCAAAACTAATGGAATTCACTCCCAAATGGTGGTTTATGCTTAAATAACCCTTTTGTAAGCATAATAACACGTTTCCATTGAAATTAACAGAAATATTCACGTTTCTAGTTTTTATGTGTGCAAAATGCTTTTCAGAGCGAGAGAAGCACTTTTTGACCAACAATGTGATTCTGACCTTTCAATTTTGATATTGCTCAAAACTAATGGAATTCACTCCCAAATGGTGGTTTATGCTTAAATAACACTTTTGTAAGCATAATAACACGTTTCCATTGAAAGAAACAGAAATATTCACATGTCAAGTTTTTATGCGTGCAAAATGCTTTTCAGAGCGAGAGAAGCACTTTTTGACCAACAATGTGATTTTTACCTTACAATGTTGATATTGCTCAAAACTAATGGAATTCACTCCCAAATGGTGGTTTATGCTTAAATAACCCTTTTGTAAGCATAATAACACGTTTCCATTGAAATTAACAGAAATATTCACGTTTCTAGTTTTTATGTGTGCAAAATGCTTTTCAGAGCGAGAGAAGCACTTTTTGACCAACAATGTGATTCTGACCTTTCAATTTTGATATTGCTCAAAACTAATGGAATTCACTCCCAAATGGTGGTTTATGCTTAAATAACCCTTTTGTAAGCATAATAACACGTTTCCATTGAAAGAAACAGAAATATTCACATGTCAAGTTTTTATGCGTGCAAAATGCTTTTCAGAGCGAGAGAAGCACTTTTTGACCAACAATGTGACTCTGACCTTTCAATTTTGATATTGCTCAAAACTAATGGAATTCACTCCCAAGTGGTGGTTTATGCTTGAATAACCCTTTTGTAAGCATAATAACACGTTTCCATTGAAAGTAACAGAAATATTCACATGTCAAGTTTTTATGTGTGCAAAATGCTTTTCAGAGCGAGAGAAGCACTTTTTGACCAACAATGTGATTCTGACCTTTCAATTTTGATATTGCTCAAAACTAATGGAATTCACTCCCAAATTGTGGTTTATGCTTAAATAACCCTTTTGTAAGCATAATAACACGTTTGAATTGAAAGAAACAGAAATATTCACATGTCAAGTTTTTATGCGTGCAAAATGCTTTTCAGAGCGAGAGAAGCACTTTTTGACCAACAATGTGATTTTTACCTTACAATGTTGATACTGCTCAAAACTAATGGAATTCACTCCCAAATGGTGGTTTATGCTTAAATAACCCTTTTGTAAGCATAATAACACGTTTCCATTGAAAGTAACAGAAATATTCACATGTCAAGTTTTTATGCGTGCAAAATGCTTTTCAGAGCGAGAGAAGCACTTTTTGACCAACAATGTGATTTTTACCTTACAATGTTGATATTGCTCAAAACTAATGGAATTCACTCCCAAATGGTGGTTTATGCTTAAATAACACTTTTGTAAGCATAATAACACGTTTCCATTGAAAGAAACAGAAATATTCACATGTCAAGTTTTTATGTGTGCAAAATGCTTTTCAGAGCGAGAGAAGCACTTTTTGACCAACAATGTGATTCTGACCTTTCAATTTTGATATTGCTCAAAACTAATGGAATTCACTCCCAAATGGTGGTTTATGCTTAAATAACCCTTTTGTAAGCATAATAACACGTTTGAATTGAAAGTAACAGAAATATTCACATGTCAAGTTTTTATGCGTGCAAAATGCTTTTCAGAGCGAGAGAAGCACTTTTTGACCAACAATGTGATTTTTACCTTACAATGTTGATATTGCTCAAAACTAATGGAATTCACTCCCAAATGGTGGTTTATGCTTAAATAACACTTTTGTAAGCATAATAACACGTTTCCATTGAAATTAACAGAAATATTCACGTTTCTAGTTTTTATGTGTGCAAAATGCTTTTCAGAGCGAGAGAAGCACTTTTTGACCAACAATGTGATTCTGACCTTTCAATTTTGATATTGCTCAAAACTAATGGAATTCACTCCCAAATGGTGGTTTATGCTTAAATAACCCTTTTGTAAGCATAATAACACGTTTCCATTGAAAGAAACAGAAATATTCACATGTCAAGTTTTTATGTGTGCAAAATGCTTTTCAGAGCGAGAGAAGCACTTTTTGACCAACAATGTGATTCTGACCTTTCAATTTTGATATTGCTCAAAACTAATGGAATTCACTCCCAAATGGTGGTTTATGCTTAAATAACCCTTTTGTAAGCATAATAACACGTTTGAATTGAAAGTAACAGAAATATTCACATGTCAAGTTTTTATGCGTGCAAAATGCTTTTCAGAGCGAGAGAAGCACTTTTTGACCAACAATGTGATTTTTACCTTACAATGTTGATATTGCTCAAAACTAATGGAATTCACTCCCAAATGGTGGTTTATGCTTAAATAACACTTTTGTAAGCATAATAACACGTTTCCATTGAAAGAAACAGAAATATTCACATGTCAAGTTTTTATGCGTGCAAAATGCTTTTCAGAGCGAGAGAAGCACTTTTTGACCAACAATGTGATTTTTACCTTACAATGTTGATATTGCTCAAAACTAATGGAATTCACTCCCAAATGGTGGTTTATGCTTAAATAACCCTTTTGTAAGCATAATAACACGTTTCCATTGAAATTAACAGAAATATTCACGTTTCTAGTTTTTATGTGTGCAAAATGCTTTTCAGAGCGAGAGAAGCACTTTTTGACCAACAATGTGATTCTGACCTTTCAATTTTGATATTGCTCAAAACTAATGGAATTCACTCCCAAATGGTGGTTTATGCTTAAATAACCCTTTTGTAAGCATAATAACACGTTTCCATTGAAAGAAACAGAAATATTCACATGTCAAGTTTTTATGCGTGCAAAATGCTTTTCAGAGCGAGAGAAGCACTTTTTGACCAACAATGTGACTCTGACCTTTCAATTTTGATATTGCTCAAAACTAATGGAATTCACTCCCAAGTGGTGGTTTATGCTTGAATAACCCTTTTGTAAGCATAATAACACGTTTCCATTGAAAGTAACAGAAATATTCACATGTCAAGTTTTTATGTGTGCAAAATGCTTTTCAGAGCGAGAGAAGCACTTTTTGACCAACAATGTGATTCTGACCTTTCAATTTTGATATTGCTCAAAACTAATGGAATTCACTCCCAAATGGTGGTTTATGCTTAAATAACCCTTTTGTAAGCATAATAACACGTTTGAATTGAAAGAAACAGAAATATTCACATGTCAAGTTTTTATGCGTGCAAAATGCTTTTCAGAGCGAGAGAAGCACTTTTTGACCAACAATGTGATTTTTACCTTACAATGTTGATACTGCTCAAAACTAATGGAATTCACTCCCAAATGGTGGTTTATGCTTAAATAACCCTTTTGTAAGCATAATAACACGTTTCCATTGAAAGTAACAGAAATATTCACATGTCAAGTTTTTATGCGTGCAAAATGCTTTTCAGAGCGAGAGAAGCACTTTTTGACCAACAATGTGATTTTTACCTTACAATGTTGATATTGCTCAAAACTAATGGAATTCACTCCCAAATGGTGGTTTATGCTTAAATAACACTTTTGTAAGCATAATAACACGTTTCCATTGAAAGAAACAGAAATATTCACATGTCAAGTTTTTATGTGTGCAAAATGCTTTTCAGAGCGAGAGAAGCACTTTTTGACCAACAATGTGATTCTGACCTTTCAATTTTGATATTGCTCAAAACTAATGGAATTCACTCCCAAATGGTGGTTTATGCTTAAATAACCCTTTTGTAAGCATAATAACACGTTTGAATTGAAAGTAACAGAAATATTCACATGTCAAGTTTTTATGCGTGCAAAATGCTTTTCAGAGCGAGAGAAGCACTTTTTGACCAACAATGTGATTTTTACCTTACAATGTTGATATTGCTCAAAACTAATGGAATTCACTCCCAAATGGTGGTTTATGCTTAAATAACACTTTTGTAAGCATAATAACACGTTTCCATTGAAATTAACAGAAATATTCACGTTTCTAGTTTTTATGTGTGCAAAATGCTTTTCAGAGCGAGAGAAGCACTTTTTGACCAACAATGTGATTCTGACCTTTCAATTTTGATATTGCTCAAAACTAATGGAATTCACTCCCAAATGGTGGTTTATGCTTAAATAACCCTTTTGTAAGCATAATAACACGTTTCCATTGAAAGAAACAGAAATATTCACATGTCAAGTTTTTATGCGTGCAAAATGCTTTTCAGAGCGAGAGAAGCACTTTTTGACCAACAATGTGACTCTGACCTTTCAATTTTGATATTGCTCAAAACTAATGGAATTCACTCCCAAGTGGTGGTTTATGCTTGAATAACCCTTTTGTAAGCATAATAACACGTTTCCATTGAAAGTAACAGAAATATTCACATGTCAAGTTTTTATGTGTGCAAAATGCTTTTCAGAGCGAGAGAAGCACTTTTTGACCAACAATGTGATTCTGACCTTTCAATTTTGATATTGCTCAAAACTAATGGAATTCACTCCCAAATTGTGGTTTATGCTTAAATAACCCTTTTGTAAGCATAATAACACGTTTGAATTGAAAGAAACAGAAATATTCACATGTCAAGTTTTTATGCGTGCAAAATGCTTTTCAGAGCGAGAGAAGCACTTTTTGACCAACAATGTGATTTTTACCTTACAATGTTGATACTGCTCAAAACTAATGGAATTCACTCCCAAATGGTGGTTTATGCTTAAATAACCCTTTTGTAAGCATAATAACACGTTTCCATTGAAAGTAACAGAAATATTCACATGTCAAGTTTTTATGCGTGCAAAATGCTTTTCAGAGCGAGAGAAGCACTTTTTGACCAACAATGTGATTTTTACCTTACAATGTTGATATTGCTCAAAACTAATGGAATTCACTCCCAAATGGTGGTTTATGCTTAAATAACCCTTTTGTAAGCATAATAACACGTTTCCATTGAAATTAACAGAAATATTCACGTTTCTAGTTTTTATGTGTGCAAAATGCTTTTCAGAGCGAGAGAAGCACTTTTTGACCAACAATGTGATTCTGACCTTTCAATTTTGATATTGCTCAAAACTAATGGAATTCACTCCCAAATGGTGGTTTATGCTTAAATAACCCTTTTGTAAGCATAATAACACGTTTGAATTGAAAGTAACAGAAATATTCACATGTCAAGTTTTTATGCGTGCAAAATGCTTTTCAGAGCGAGAGAAGCACTTTTTGACCAACAATGTGATTTTTACCTTACAATGTTGATATTGCTCAAAACTAATGGAATTCACTCCCAAATGGTGGTTTATGCTTAAATAACCCTTTTGTAAGCATAATAACACGTTTCCATTGAAAGAAACAGAAATATTCACATGTCAAGTTTTTATGCGTGCAAAATGCTTTTCAGAGCGAGAGAAGCACTTTTTGACCAACAATGTGACTCTGACCTTTCAATTTTGATATTGCTCAAAACTAATGGAATTCACTCCCAAGTGGTGGTTTATGCTTGAATAACCCTTTTGTAAGCATAATAACACGTTTCCATTGAAAGTAACAGAAATATTCACATGTCAAGTTTTTATGTGTGCAAAATGCTTTTCAGAGCGAGAGAAGCACTTTTTGACCAACAATGTGATTCTGACCTTTCAATTTTGATATTGCTCAAAACTAATGGAATTCACTCCCAAATGGTGGTTTATGCTTAAATAACCCTTTTGTAAGCATAATAACACGTTTGAATTGAAAGAAACAGAAATATTCACATGTCAAGTTTTTATGCGTGCAAAATGCTTTTCAGAGCGAGAGAAGCACTTTTTGACCAACAATGTGATTTTTACCTTACAATGTTGATACTGCTCAAAACTAATGGAATTCACTCCCAAATGGTGGTTTATGCTTAAATAACCCTTTTGTAAGCATAATAACACGTTTCCATTGAAAGTAACAGAAATATTCACATGTCAAGTTTTTATGCGTGCAAAATGCTTTTCAGAGCGAGAGAAGCACTTTTTGACCAACAATGTGATTTTTACCTTACAATGTTGATATTGCTCAAAACTAATGGAATTCACTCCCAAATGGTGGTTTATGCTTAAATAACACTTTTGTAAGCATAATAACACGTTTCCATTGAAAGAAACAGAAATATTCACATGTCAAGTTTTTATGTGTGCAAAATGCTTTTCAGAGCGAGAGAAGCACTTTTTGACCAACAATGTGATTCTGACCTTTCAATTTTGATATTGCTCAAAACTAATGGAATTCACTCCCAAATGGTGGTTTATGCTTAAATAACCCTTTTGTAAGCATAATAACACGTTTGAATTGAAAGTAACAGAAATATTCACATGTCAAGTTTTTATGCGTGCAAAATGCTTTTCAGAGCGAGAGAAGCACTTTTTGACCAACAATGTGATTTTTACCTTACAATGTTGATATTGCTCAAAACTAATGGAATTCACTCCCAAATGGTGGTTTATGCTTAAATAACACTTTTGTAAGCATAATAACACGTTTCCATTGAAATTAACAGAAATATTCACGTTTCTAGTTTTTATGTGTGCAAAATGCTTTTCAGAGCGAGAGAAGCACTTTTTGACCAACAATGTGATTCTGACCTTTCAATTTTGATATTGCTCAAAACTAATGGAATTCACTCCCAAATGGTGGTTTATGCTTAAATAACCCTTTTGTAAGCATAATAACACGTTTCCATTGAAAGAAACAGAAATATTCACATGTCAAGTTTTTATGCGTGCAAAATGCTTTTCAGAGCGAGAGAAGCACTTTTTGACCAACAATGTGACTCTGACCTTTCAATTTTGATATTGCTCAAAACTAATGGAATTCACTCCCAAGTGGTGGTTTATGCTTGAATAACCCTTTTGTAAGCATAATAACACGTTTCCATTGAAAGTAACAGAAATATTCACATGTCAAGTTTTTATGTGTGCAAAATGCTTTTCAGAGCGAGAGAAGCACTTTTTGACCAACAATGTGATTCTGACCTTTCAATTTTGATATTGCTCAAAACTAATGGAATTCACTCCCAAATTGTGGTTTATGCTTAAATAACCCTTTTGTAAGCATAATAACACGTTTGAATTGAAAGAAACAGAAATATTCACATGTCAAGTTTTTATGCGTGCAAAATGCTTTTCAGAGCGAGAGAAGCACTTTTTGACCAACAATGTGATTTTTACCTTACAATGTTGATACTGCTCAAAACTAATGGAATTCACTCCCAAATGGTGGTTTATGCTTAAATAACCCTTTTGTAAGCATAATAACACGTTTCCATTGAAAGTAACAGAAATATTCACATGTCAAGTTTTTATGCGTGCAAAATGCTTTTCAGAGCGAGAGAAGCACTTTTTGACCAACAATGTGATTTTTACCTTACAATGTTGATATTGCTCAAAACTAATGGAATTCACTCCCAAATGGTGGTTTATGCTTAAATAACCCTTTTGTAAGCATAATAACACGTTTCCATTGAAATTAACAGAAATATTCACGTTTCTAGTTTTTATGTGTGCAAAATGCTTTTCAGAGCGAGAGAAGCACTTTTTGACCAACAATGTGATTCTGACCTTTCAATTTTGATATTGCTCAAAACTAATGGAATTCACTCCCAAATGGTGGTTTATGCTTAAATAACCCTTTTGTAAGCATAATAACACGTTTGAATTGAAAGTAACAGAAATATTCACATGTCAAGTTTTTATGCGTGCAAAATGCTTTTCAGAGCGAGAGAAGCACTTTTTGACCAACAATGTGATTTTTACCTTACAATGTTGATATTGCTCAAAACTAATGGAATTCACTCCCAAATGGTGGTTTATGCTTAAATAACACTTTTGTAAGCATAATAACACGTTTCCATTGAAATTAACAGAAATATTCACGTTTCTAGTTTTTATGTGTGCAAAATGCTTTTCAGAGCGAGAGAAGCACTTTTTGACCAACAATGTGATTCTGACCTTTCAATTTTGATATTGCTCAAAACTAATGGAATTCACTCCCAAATGGTGGTTTATGCTTAAATAACCCTTTTGTAAGCATAATAACACGTTTCCATTGAAAGAAACAGAAATATTCACATGTCAAGTTTTTATGCGTGCAAAATGCTTTTCAGAGCGAGAGAAGCACTTTTTGACCAACAATGTGACTCTGACCTTTCAATTTTGATATTGCTCAAAACTAATGGAATTCACTCCCAAGTGGTGGTTTATGCTTGAATAACCCTTTTGTAAGCATAATAACACGTTTCCATTGAAAGTAACAGAAATATTCACATGTCAAGTTTTTATGTGTGCAAAATGCTTTTCAGAGCGAGAGAAGCACTTTTTGACCAACAATGTGATTCTGACCTTTCAATTTTGATATTGCTCAAAACTAATGGAATTCACTCCCAAATTGTGGTTTATGCTTAAATAACCCTTTTGTAAGCATAATAACACGTTTGAATTGAAAGAAACAGAAATATTCACATGTCAAGTTTTTATGCGTGCAAAATGCTTTTCAGAGCGAGAGAAGCACTTTTTGACCAACAATGTGATTTTTACCTTACAATGTTGATACTGCTCAAAACTAATGGAATTCACTCCCAAATGGTGGTTTATGCTTAAATAACCCTTTTGTAAGCATAATAACACGTTTCCATTGAAAGTAACAGAAATATTCACATGTCAAGTTTTTATGCGTGCAAAATGCTTTTCAGAGCGAGAGAAGCACTTTTTGACCAACAATGTGATTTTTACCTTACAATGTTGATATTGCTCAAAACTAATGGAATTCACTCCCAAATGGTGGTTTATGCTTAAATAACCCTTTTGTAAGCATAATAACACGTTTCCATTGAAATTAACAGAAATATTCACGTTTCTAGTTTTTATGTGTGCAAAATGCTTTTCAGAGCGAGAGAAGCACTTTTTGACCAACAATGTGATTCTGACCTTTCAATTTTGATATTGCTCAAAACTAATGGAATTCACTCCCAAATGGTGGTTTATGCTTAAATAACCCTTTTGTAAGCATAATAACACGTTTCCATTGAAAGAAACAGAAATATTCACATGTCAAGTTTTTATGTGTGCAAAATGCTTTTCAGTGCGAGAGAAGCACTTTTTGACCAACAATGTGATTCTGACCTTTCAATTTTGATATTGCTCAAAACTAATGGAATTCACTCCCAAATGGTGGTTTATGCTTAAATAACCCTTTTGTAAGCATAATAACACGTTTGAATTGAAAGTAACAGAAATATTCACATGTCAAGTTTTTATGCGTGCAAAATGCTTTTCAGAGCGAGAGAAGCACTTTTTGACCAACAATGTGATTTTTACCTTACAATGTTGATATTGCTCAAAACTAATGGAATTCACTCCCAAATGGTGGTTTATGCTTAAATAACCCTTTTGTAAGCATAATAACACGTTTGAATTGAAAGTAACAGAAATATTCACATGTCAAGTTTTTATGCGTGCAAAATGCTTTTCAGAGCGAGAGAAGCACTTTTTGACCAACAATTTGATTCTGACCTTTCAATTTTGATATTGCTCAAAACTAATGGAATTCACTCCCAAATGGTGGTTTATGCTTAAATAACCCTTTTGTAAGCATAATAACACGTTTCCATTGAAATTAACAGAAATATTCACGTTTCTAGTTTTTATGTGTGCAAAATGCTTTTCAGAGCGAGAGAAGCACTTTTTGACCAACAATGTGATTCTGACCTTTCAATTTTGATATTGCTCAAAACTAATGGAATTCACTCCCAAATGGTGGTTTATGCTTAAATAACCCTTTTGTAAGCATAATAACACGTTTCCATTGAAAGAAACAGAAATATTCACATGTCAAGTTTTTATGCGTGCAAAATGCTTTTCAGAGCGAGAGAAGCACTTTTTGACCAACAATGTGATTTTTACCTTACAATGTTGATATTGCTCAAAACTAATGGAATTCACTCCCAAATGGTGGTTTATGCTTAAATAACACTTTTGTAAGCATAATAACACGTTTCCATTGAAAGAAACAGAAATATTCACATGTCAAGTTTTTATGCGTGCAAAATGCTTTTCAGAGCGAGAGAAGCACTTTTTGACCAACAATGTGATTTTTACCTTACAATGTTGATATTGCTCAAAACTAATGGAATTCACTCCCAAATGGTGGTTTATGCTTAAATAACCCTTTTGTAAGCATAATAACACGTTTCCATTGAAATTAACAGAAATATTCACGTTTCTAGTTTTTATGTGTGCAAAATGCTTTTCAGAGCGAGAGAAGCACTTTTTGACCAACAATGTGATTCTGACCTTTCAATTTTGATATTGCTCAAAACTAATGGAATTCACTCCCAAATGGTGGTTTATGCTTAAATAACCCTTTTGTAAGCATAATAACACGTTTCCATTGAAAGAAACAGAAATATTCACATGTCAAGTTTTTATGCGTGCAAAATGCTTTTCAGAGCGAGAGAAGCACTTTTTGACCAACAATGTGACTCTGACCTTTCAATTTTGATATTGCTCAAAACTAATGGAATTCACTCCCAAGTGGTGGTTTATGCTTGAATAACCCTTTTGTAAGCATAATAACACGTTTCCATTGAAAGTAACAGAAATATTCACATGTCAAGTTTTTATGTGTGCAAAATGCTTTTCAGAGCGAGAGAAGCACTTTTTGACCAACAATGTGATTCTGACCTTTCAATTTTGATATTGCTCAAAACTAATGGAATTCACTCCCAAATGGTGGTTTATGCTTAAATAACCCTTTTGTAAGCATAATAACACGTTTGAATTGAAAGAAACAGAAATATTCACATGTCAAGTTTTTATGCGTGCAAAATGCTTTTCAGAGCGAGAGAAGCACTTTTTGACCAACAATGTGATTTTTACCTTACAATGTTGATACTGCTCAAAACTAATGGAATTCACTCCCAAATGGTGGTTTATGCTTAAATAACCCTTTTGTAAGCATAATAACACGTTTCCATTGAAAGTAACAGAAATATTCACATGTCAAGTTTTTATGCGTGCAAAATGCTTTTCAGAGCGAGAGAAGCACTTTTTGACCAACAATGTGATTTTTACCTTACAATGTTGATATTGCTCAAAACTAATGGAATTCACTCCCAAATGGTGGTTTATGCTTAAATAACCCTTTTGTAAGCATAATAACACGTTTCCATTGAAATTAACAGAAATATTCACGTTTCTAGTTTTTATGTGTGCAAAATGCTTTTCAGAGCGAGAGAAGCACTTTTTGACCAACAATGTGATTCTGACCTTTCAATTTTGATATTGCTCAAAACTAATGGAATTCACTCCCAAATGGTGGTTTATGCTTAAATAACCCTTTTGTAAGCATAATAACACGTTTCCATTGAAAGAAACAGAAATATTCACATGTCAAGTTTTTATGTGTGCAAAATGCTTTTCAGAGCGAGAGAAGCACTTTTTGACCAACAATGTGATTCTGACCTTTCAATTTTGATATTGCTCAAAACTAATGGAATTCACTCCCAAATGGTGGTTTATGCTTAAATAACCCTTTTGTAAGCATAATAACACGTTTGAATTGAAAGTAACAGAAATATTCACATGTCAAGTTTTTATGCGTGCAAAATGCTTTTCAGAGCGAGAGAAGCACTTTTTGACCAACAATGTGATTTTTACCTTACAATGTTGATATTGCTCAAAACTAATGGAATTCACTCCCAAATGGTGGTTTATGCTTAAATAACCCTTTTGTAAGCATAATAACACGTTTGAATTGAAAGTAACAGAAATATTCACATGTCAAGTTTTTATGCGTGCAAAATGCTTTTCAGAGCGAGAGAAGCACTTTTTGACCAACAATTTGATTCTGACCTTTCAATTTTGATATTGCTCAAAACTAATGGAATTCACTCCCAAATGGTGGTTTATGCTTAAATAACCCTTTTGTAAGCATAATAACACGTTTCCATTGAAATTAACAGAAATATTCACGTTTCTAGTTTTTATGTGTGCAAAATGCTTTTCAGAGCGAGAGAAGCACTTTTTGACCAACAATGTGATTCTGACCTTTCAATTTTGATATTGCTCAAAACTAATGGAATTCACTCCCAAATTGTGGTTTATGCTTAAATAACCCTTTTGTAAGCATAATAACACGTTTGAATTGAAAGAAACAGAAATATTCACATGTCAAGTTTTTATGCGTGCAAAATGCTTTTCAGAGCGAGAGAAGCACTTTTTGACCAACAATGTGATTTTTACCTTACAATGTTGATACTGCTCAAAACTAATGGAATTCACTCCCAAATGGTGGTTTATGCTTAAATAACCCTTTTGTAAGCATAATAACACGTTTCCATTGAAAGTAACAGAAATATTCACATGTCAAGTTTTTATGCGTGCAAAATGCTTTTCAGAGCGAGAGAAGCACTTTTTGACCAACAATGTGATTTTTACCTTACAATGTTGATATTGCTCAAAACTAATGGAATTCACTCCCAAATGGTGGTTTATGCTTAAATAACCCTTTTGTAAGCATAATAACACGTTTCCATTGAAATTAACAGAAATATTCACGTTTCTAGTTTTTATGTGTGCAAAATGCTTTTCAGAGCGAGAGAAGCACTTTTTGACCAACAATGTGATTCTGACCTTTCAATTTTGATATTGCTCAAAACTAATGGAATTCACTCCCAAATGGTGGTTTATGCTTAAATAACCCTTTTGTAAGCATAATAACACGTTTGAATTGAAAGTAACAGAAATATTCACATGTCAAGTTTTTATGCGTGCAAAATGCTTTTCAGAGCGAGAGAAGCACTTTTTGACCAACAATGTGATTTTTACCTTACAATGTTGATATTGCTCAAAACTAATGGAATTCACTCCCAAATGGTGGTTTATGCTTAAATAACACTTTTGTAAGCATAATAACACGTTTCCATTGAAATTAACAGAAATATTCACGTTTCTAGTTTTTATGTGTGCAAAATGCTTTTCAGAGCGAGAGAAGCACTTTTTGACCAACAATGTGATTCTGACCTTTCAATTTTGATATTGCTCAAAACTAATGGAATTCACTCCCAAATGGTGGTTTATGCTTAAATAACCCTTTTGTAAGCATAATAACACGTTTCCATTGAAAGAAACAGAAATATTCACATGTCAAGTTTTTATGCGTGCAAAATGCTTTTCAGAGCGAGAGAAGCACTTTTTGACCAACAATGTGACTCTGACCTTTCAATTTTGATATTGCTCAAAACTAATGGAATTCACTCCCAAGTGGTGGTTTATGCTTGAATAACCCTTTTGTAAGCATAATAACACGTTTCCATTGAAAGTAACAGAAATATTCACATGTCAAGTTTTTATGTGTGCAAAATGCTTTTCAGAGCGAGAGAAGCACTTTTTGACCAACAATGTGATTCTGACCTTTCAATTTTGATATTGCTCAAAACTAATGGAATTCACTCCCAAATTGTGGTTTATGCTTAAATAACCCTTTTGTAAGCATAATAACACGTTTGAATTGAAAGAAACAGAAATATTCACATGTCAAGTTTTTATGCGTGCAAAATGCTTTTCAGAGCGAGAGAAGCACTTTTTGACCAACAATGTGATTTTTACCTTACAATGTTGATACTGCTCAAAACTAATGGAATTCACTCCCAAATGGTGGTTTATGCTTAAATAACCCTTTTGTAAGCATAATAACACGTTTGAATTGAAAGTAACAGAAATATTCACATGTCAAGTTTTTATGCGTGCAAAATGCTTTTCAGAGCGAGAGAAGCACTTTTTGACCAACAATTTGATTCTGACCTTTCAATTTTGATATTGCTCAAAACTAATGGAATTCACTCCCAAATGGTGGTTTATGCTTAAATAACCCTTTTGTAAGCATAATAACACGTTTCCATTGAAATTAACAGAAATATTCACGTTTCTAGTTTTTATGTGTGCAAAATGCTTTTCAGAGCGAGAGAAGCACTTTTTGACCAACAATGTGATTCTGACCTTTCAATTTTGATATTGCTCAAAACTAATGGAATTCACTCCCAAATGGTGGTTTATGCTTAAATAACCCTTTTGTAAGCATAATAACACGTTTCCATTGAAAGAAACAGAAATATTCACATGTCAAGTTTTTATGCGTGCAAAATGCTTTTCAGAGCGAGAGAAGCACTTTTTGACCAACAATGTGATTTTTACCTTACAATGTTGATATTGCTCAAAACTAATGGAATTCACTCCCAAATGGTGGTTTATGCTTAAATAACACTTTTGTAAGCATAATAACACGTTTCCATTGAAAGAAACAGAAATATTCACATGTCAAGTTTTTATGCGTGCAAAATGCTTTTCAGAGCGAGAGAAGCACTTTTTGACCAACAATGTGATTTTTACCTTACAATGTTGATATTGCTCAAAACTAATGGAATTCACTCCCAAATGGTGGTTTATGCTTAAATAACCCTTTTGTAAGCATAATAACACGTTTCCATTGAAATTAACAGAAATATTCACGTTTCTAGTTTTTATGTGTGCAAAATGCTTTTCAGAGCGAGAGAAGCACTTTTTGACCAACAATGTGATTCTGACCTTTCAATTTTGATATTGCTCAAAACTAATGGAATTCACTCCCAAATGGTGGTTTATGCTTAAATAACCCTTTTGTAAGCATAATAACACGTTTCCATTGAAAGAAACAGAAATATTCACATGTCAAGTTTTTATGCGTGCAAAATGCTTTTCAGAGCGAGAGAAGCACTTTTTGACCAACAATGTGACTCTGACCTTTCAATTTTGATATTGCTCAAAACTAATGGAATTCACTCCCAAGTGGTGGTTTATGCTTGAATAACCCTTTTGTAAGCATAATAACACGTTTCCATTGAAAGTAACAGAAATATTCACATGTCAAGTTTTTATGTGTGCAAAATGCTTTTCAGAGCGAGAGAAGCACTTTTTGACCAACAATGTGATTCTGACCTTTCAATTTTGATATTGCTCAAAACTAATGGAATTCACTCCCAAATGGTGGTTTATGCTTAAATAACCCTTTTGTAAGCATAATAACACGTTTGAATTGAAAGAAACAGAAATATTCACATGTCAAGTTTTTATGCGTGCAAAATGCTTTTCAGAGCGAGAGAAGCACTTTTTGACCAACAATGTGATTTTTACCTTACAATGTTGATACTGCTCAAAACTAATGGAATTCACTCCCAAATGGTGGTTTATGCTTAAATAACCCTTTTGTAAGCATAATAACACGTTTCCATTGAAAGTAACAGAAATATTCACATGTCAAGTTTTTATGCGTGCAAAATGCTTTTCAGAGCGAGAGAAGCACTTTTTGACCAACAATGTGATTTTTACCTTACAATGTTGATATTGCTCAAAACTAATGGAATTCACTCCCAAATGGTGGTTTATGCTTAAATAACCCTTTTGTAAGCATAATAACACGTTTCCATTGAAATTAACAGAAATATTCACGTTTCTAGTTTTTATGTGTGCAAAATGCTTTTCAGAGCGAGAGAAGCACTTTTTGACCAACAATGTGATTCTGACCTTTCAATTTTGATATTGCTCAAAACTAATGGAATTCACTCCCAAATGGTGGTTTATGCTTAAATAACCCTTTTGTAAGCATAATAACACGTTTCCATTGAAAGAAACAGAAATATTCACATGTCAAGTTTTTATGTGTGCAAAATGCTTTTCAGAGCGAGAGAAGCACTTTTTGACCAACAATGTGATTCTGACCTTTCAATTTTGATATTGCTCAAAACTAATGGAATTCACTCCCAAATGGTGGTTTATGCTTAAATAACCCTTTTGTAAGCATAATAACACGTTTGAATTGAAAGTAACAGAAATATTCACATGTCAAGTTTTTATGCGTGCAAAATGCTTTTCAGAGCGAGAGAAGCACTTTTTGACCAACAATGTGATTTTTACCTTACAATGTTGATATTGCTCAAAACTAATGGAATTCACTCCCAAATGGTGGTTTATGCTTAAATAACCCTTTTGTAAGCATAATAACACGTTTGAATTGAAAGTAACAGAAATATTCACATGTCAAGTTTTTATGCGTGCAAAATGCTTTTCAGAGCGAGAGAAGCACTTTTTGACCAACAATTTGATTCTGACCTTTCAATTTTGATATTGCTCAAAACTAATGGAATTCACTCCCAAATGGTGGTTTATGCTTAAATAACCCTTTTGTAAGCATAATAACACGTTTCCATTGAAATTAACAGAAATATTCACGTTTCTAGTTTTTATGTGTGCAAAATGCTTTTCAGAGCGAGAGAAGCACTTTTTGACCAACAATGTGATTCTGACCTTTCAATTTTGATATTGCTCAAAACTAATGGAATTCACTCCCAAATTGTGGTTTATGCTTAAATAACCCTTTTGTAAGCATAATAACACGTTTGAATTGAAAGAAACAGAAATATTCACATGTCAAGTTTTTATGCGTGCAAAATGCTTTTCAGAGCGAGAGAAGCACTTTTTGACCAACAATGTGATTTTTACCTTACAATGTTGATACTGCTCAAAACTAATGGAATTCACTCCCAAATGGTGGTTTATGCTTAAATAACCCTTTTGTAAGCATAATAACACGTTTCCATTGAAAGTAACAGAAATATTCACATGTCAAGTTTTTATGCGTGCAAAATGCTTTTCAGAGCGAGAGAAGCACTTTTTGACCAACAATGTGATTTTTACCTTACAATGTTGATATTGCTCAAAACTAATGGAATTCACTCCCAAATGGTGGTTTATGCTTAAATAACCCTTTTGTAAGCATAATAACACGTTTCCATTGAAATTAACAGAAATATTCACGTTTCTAGTTTTTATGTGTGCAAAATGCTTTTCAGAGCGAGAGAAGCACTTTTTGACCAACAATGTGATTCTGACCTTTCAATTTTGATATTGCTCAAAACTAATGGAATTCACTCCCAAATGGTGGTTTATGCTTAAATAACCCTTTTGTAAGCATAATAACACGTTTGAATTGAAAGTAACAGAAATATTCACATGTCAAGTTTTTATGCGTGCAAAATGCTTTTCAGAGCGAGAGAAGCACTTTTTGACCAACAATGTGATTTTTACCTTACAATGTTGATATTGCTCAAAACTAATGGAATTCACTCCCAAATGGTGGTTTATGCTTAAATAACACTTTTGTAAGCATAATAACACGTTTCCATTGAAATTAACAGAAATATTCACGTTTCTAGTTTTTATGTGTGCAAAATGCTTTTCAGAGCGAGAGAAGCACTTTTTGACCAACAATGTGATTCTGACCTTTCAATTTTGATATTGCTCAAAACTAATGGAATTCACTCCCAAATGGTGGTTTATGCTTAAATAACCCTTTTGTAAGCATAATAACACGTTTCCATTGAAAGAAACAGAAATATTCACATGTCAAGTTTTTATGCGTGCAAAATGCTTTTCAGAGCGAGAGAAGCACTTTTTGACCAACAATGTGACTCTGACCTTTCAATTTTGATATTGCTCAAAACTAATGGAATTCACTCCCAAGTGGTGGTTTATGCTTGAATAACCCTTTTGTAAGCATAATAACACGTTTCCATTGAAAGTAACAGAAATATTCACATGTCAAGTTTTTATGTGTGCAAAATGCTTTTCAGAGCGAGAGAAGCACTTTTTGACCAACAATGTGATTCTGACCTTTCAATTTTGATATTGCTCAAAACTAATGGAATTCACTCCCAAATTGTGGTTTATGCTTAAATAACCCTTTTGTAAGCATAATAACACGTTTGAATTGAAAGAAACAGAAATATTCACATGTCAAGTTTTTATGCGTGCAAAATGCTTTTCAGAGCGAGAGAAGCACTTTTTGACCAACAATGTGATTTTTACCTTACAATGTTGATACTGCTCAAAACTAATGGAATTCACTCCCAAATGGTGGTTTATGCTTAAATAACCCTTTTGTAAGCATAATAACACGTTTCCATTGAAATTAACAGAAATATTCACGTTTCTAGTTTTTATGTGTGCAAAATGCTTTTCAGAGCGAGAGAAGCACTTTTTGACCAACAATGTGATTCTGACCTTTCAATTTTGATATTGCTCAAAACTAATGGAATTCACTCCCAAATGGTGGTTTATGCTTAAATAACCCTTTTGTAAGCATAATAACACGTTTCCATTGAAAGAAACAGAAATATTCACATGTCAAGTTTTTATGTGTGCAAAATGCTTTTCAGAGCGAGAGAAGCACTTTTTGACCAACAATGTGATTCTGACCTTTCAATTTTGATATTGCTCAAAACTAATGGAATTCACTCCCAAATGGTGGTTTATGCTTAAATAACACTTTTGTAAGCATAATAACACGTTTCCATTGAAATTAACAGAAATATTCACGTTTCTAGTTTTTATGTGTGCAAAATGCTTTTCAGAGCGAGAGAAGCACTTTTTGACCAACAATGTGATTCTGACCTTTCAATTTTGATATTGCTCAAAACTAATGGAATTCACTCCCAAATGGTGGTTTATGCTTAAATAACCCTTTTGTAAGCATAATAACACGTTTGAATTGAAAGTAACAGAAATATTCACATGTCAAGTTTTTATGCGTGCAAAATGCTTTTCAGAGCGAGAGAAGCACTTTTTGACCAACAATGTGATTTTTACCTTACAATGTTGATATTGCTCAAAACTAATGGAATTCACTCCCAAATGGTGGTTTATGCTTAAATAACCCTTTTGTAAGCATAATAACACGTTTGAATTGAAAGTAACAGAAATATTCACATGTCAAGTTTTTATGCGTGCAAAATGCTTTTCAGAGCGAGAGAAGCACTTTTTGACCAACAATTTGATTCTGACCTTTCAATTTTGATATTGCTCAAAACTAATGGAATTCACTCCCAAATGGTGGTTTATGCTTAAATAACCCTTTTGTAAGCATAATAACACGTTTCCATTGAAATTAACAGAAATATTCACGTTTCTAGTTTTTATGTGTGCAAAATGCTTTTCAGAGCGAGAGAAGCACTTTTTGACCAACAATGTGATTCTGACCTTTCAATTTTGATATTGCTCAAAACTAATGGAATTCACTCCCAAATGGTGGTTTATGCTTAAATAACCCTTTTGTAAGCATAATAACACGTTTGAATTGAAAGTAACAGAAATATTCACATGTCAAGTTTTTATGCGTGCAAAATGCTTTTCAGAGCGAGAGAAGCACTTTTTGACCAACAATGTGATTTTTACCTTACAATGTTGATATTGCTCAAAACTAATGGAATTCACTCCCAAATGGTGGTTTATGCTTAAATAACACTTTTGTAAGCATAATAACACGTTTCCATTGAAAGAAACAGAAATATTCACATGTCAAGTTTTTATGCGTGCAAAATGCTTTTCAGAGCGAGAGAAGCACTTTTTGACCAACAATGTGATTTTTACCTTACAATGTTGATATTGCTCAAAACTAATGGAATTCACTCCCAAATGGTGGTTTATGCTTAAATAACCCTTTTGTAAGCATAATAACACGTTTCCATTGAAATTAACAGAAATATTCACGTTTCTAGTTTTTATGTGTGCAAAATGCTTTTCAGAGCGAGAGAAGCACTTTTTGACCAACAATGTGATTCTGACCTTTCAATTTTGATATTGCTCAAAACTAATGGAATTCACTCCCAAATGGTGGTTTATGCTTAAATAACCCTTTTGTAAGCATAATAACACGTTTCCATTGAAAGAAACAGAAATATTCACATGTCAAGTTTTTATGCGTGCAAAATGCTTTTCAGAGCGAGAGAAGCACTTTTTGACCAACAATGTGACTCTGACCTTTCAATTTTGATATTGCTCAAAACTAATGGAATTCACTCCCAAGTGGTGGTTTATGCTTGAATAACCCTTTTGTAAGCATAATAACACGTTTCCATTGAAAGTAACAGAAATATTCACATGTCAAGTTTTTATGTGTGCAAAATGCTTTTCAGAGCGAGAGAAGCACTTTTTGACCAACAATGTGATTCTGACCTTTCAATTTTGATATTGCTCAAAACTAATGGAATTCACTCCCAAATGGTGGTTTATGCTTAAATAACCCTTTTGTAAGCATAATAACACGTTTGAATTGAAAGAAACAGAAATATTCACATGTCAAGTTTTTATGCGTGCAAAATGCTTTTCAGAGCGAGAGAAGCACTTTTTGACCAACAATGTGATTTTTACCTTACAATGTTGATACTGCTCAAAACTAATGGAATTCACTCCCAAATGGTGGTTTATGCTTAAATAACCCTTTTGTAAGCATAATAACACGTTTCCATTGAAAGTAACAGAAATATTCACATGTCAAGTTTTTATGCGTGCAAAATGCTTTTCAGAGCGAGAGAAGCACTTTTTGACCAACAATGTGATTTTTACCTTACAATGTTGATATTGCTCAAAACTAATGGAATTCACTCCCAAATGGTGGTTTATGCTTAAATAACCCTTTTGTAAGCATAATAACACGTTTCCATTGAAATTAACAGAAATATTCACGTTTCTAGTTTTTATGTGTGCAAAATGCTTTTCAGAGCGAGAGAAGCACTTTTTGACCAACAATGTGATTCTGACCTTTCAATTTTGATATTGCTCAAAACTAATGGAATTCACTCCCAAATGGTGGTTTATGCTTAAATAACCCTTTTGTAAGCATAATAACACGTTTCCATTGAAAGAAACAGAAATATTCACATGTCAAGTTTTTATGTGTGCAAAATGCTTTTCAGAGCGAGAGAAGCACTTTTTGACCAACAATGTGATTCTGACCTTTCAATTTTGATATTGCTCAAAACTAATGGAATTCACTCCCAAATGGTGGTTTATGCTTAAATAACCCTTTTGTAAGCATAATAACACGTTTGAATTGAAAGTAACAGAAATATTCACATGTCAAGTTTTTATGCGTGCAAAATGCTTTTCAGAGCGAGAGAAGCACTTTTTGACCAACAATGTGATTTTTACCTTACAATGTTGATATTGCTCAAAACTAATGGAATTCACTCCCAAATGGTGGTTTATGCTTAAATAACCCTTTTGTAAGCATAATAACACGTTTGAATTGAAAGTAACAGAAATATTCACATGTCAAGTTTTTATGCGTGCAAAATGCTTTTCAGAGCGAGAGAAGCACTTTTTGACCAACAATTTGATTCTGACCTTTCAATTTTGATATTGCTCAAAACTAATGGAATTCACTCCCAAATGGTGGTTTATGCTTAAATAACCCTTTTGTAAGCATAATAACACGTTTCCATTGAAATTAACAGAAATATTCACGTTTCTAGTTTTTATGTGTGCAAAATGCTTTTCAGAGCGAGAGAAGCACTTTTTGACCAACAATGTGATTCTGACCTTTCAATTTTGATATTGCTCAAAACTAATGGAATTCACTCCCAAATGGTGGTTTATGCTTAAATAACCCTTTTGTAAGCATAATAACACGTTTCCATTGAAAGAAACAGAATATTCACATGTCAAGTTTTTATGCGTGCAAAATGCTTTTCAGAGCGAGAGAAGCACTTTTTGACCAACAATGTGATTTTTACCTTACAATGTTGATATTGCTCAAAACTAATGGAATTCACTCCCAAATGGTGGTTTATGCTTAAATAACACTTTTGTAAGCATAATAACACGTTTCCATTGAAAGAAACAGAAATATTCACATGTCAAGTTTTTATGCGTGCAAAATGCTTTTCAGAGCGAGAGAAGCACTTTTTGACCAACAATGTGATTTTTACCTTACAATGTTGATATTGCTCAAAACTAATGGAATTCACTCTCAAATGGTGGTTTATGCTTAAATAACCCTTTTGTAAGCATAATAACACGTTTCCATTGAAATTAACAGAAATATTCACGTTTCTAGTTTTTATGTGTGCAAAATGCTTTTCAGAGCGAGAGAAGCACTTTTTGACCAACAATGTGATTCTGACCTTTCAATTTTGATATTGCTCAAAACTAATGGAATTCACTCCCAAATGGTGGTTTATGCTTAAATAACCCTTTTGTAAGCATAATAACACGTTTCCATTGAAAGAAACAGAAATATTCACATGTCAAGTTTTTATGCGTGCAAAATGCTTTTCAGAGCGAGAGAAGCACTTTTTGACCAACAATGTGACTCTGACCTTTCAATTTTGATATTGCTCAAAACGAATGGAATTCACTCCCAAGTGGTGGTTTATGCTTGAATAACCCTTTTGTAAGCATAATAACACGTTTCCATTGAAAGTAACAGAAATATTCACATGTCAAGTTTTTATGTGTGCAAAATGCTTTTCAGAGCGAGAGAAGCACTTTTTGACCAACAATGTGATTCTGACCTTTCAATTTTGATATTGCTCAAAACTAATGGAATTCACTCCCAAATGGTGGTTTATGCTTAAATAACCCTTTTGTAAGCATAATAACACGTTTGAATTGAAAGAAACAGAAATATTCACATGTCAAGTTTTTATGCGTGCAAAATGCTTTTCAGAGCGAGAGAAGCACTTTTTGACCAACAATGTGATTTTTACCTTACAATGTTGATACTGCTCAAAACTAATGGAATTCACTCCCAAATGGTGGTTTATGCTTAAATAACCCTTTTGTAAGCATAATAACACGTTTCCATTGAAATTAACAGAAATATTCACGTTTCTAGTTTTTATGTGTGCAAAATGCTTTTCAGAGCGAGAGAAGCACTTTTTGACCAACAATGTGATTCTGACCTTTCAATTTTGATATTGCTCAAAACTAATGGAATTCACTCCCAAATGGTGGTTTATGCTTAAATAACCCTTTTGTAAGCATAATAACACGTTTCCATTGAAAGAAACAGAAATATTCACATGTCAAGTTTTTATGCGTGCAAAATGCTTTTCAGAGCGAGAGAAGCACTTTTTGACCAACAATGTGACTCTGACCTTTCAATTTTGATATTGCTCAAAACTAATGGAATTCACTCCCAAGTGGTGGTTTATGCTTGAATAACCCTTTTGTAAGCATAATAACACGTTTCCATTGAAAGTAACAGAAATATTCACATGTCAAGTTTTTATGTGTGCAAAATGCTTTTCAGAGCGAGAGAAGCACTTTTTGACCAACAATGTGATTCTGACCTTTCAATTTTGATATTGCTCAAAACTAATGGAATTCACTCCCAAATTGTGGTTTATGCTTAAATAACCCTTTTGTAAGCATAATAACACGTTTGAATTGAAAGAAACAGAAATATTCACATGTCAAGTTTTTATGCGTGCAAAATGCTTTTCAGAGCGAGAGAAGCACTTTTTGACCAACAATGTGATTTTTACCTTACAATGTTGATACTGCTCAAAACTAATGGAATTCACTCCCAAATGGTGGTTTATGCTTAAATAACCCTTTTGTAAGCATAATAACACGTTTCCATTGAAAGTAACAGAAATATTCACATGTCAAGTTTTTATGCGTGCAAAATGCTTTTCAGAGCGAGAGAAGCACTTTTTGACCAACAATGTGATTTTTACCTTACAATGTTGATATTGCTCAAAACTAATGGAATTCACTCCCAAATGGTGGTTTATGCTTAAATAACCCTTTTGTAAGCATAATAACACGTTTCCATTGAAATTAACAGAAATATTCACGTTTCTAGTTTTTATGTGTGCAAAATGCTTTTCAGAGCGAGAGAAGCACTTTTTGACCAACAATGTGATTCTGACCTTTCAATTTTGATATTGCTCAAAACTAATGGAATTCACTCCCAAATGGTGGTTTATGCTTAAATAACCCTTTTGTAAGCATAATAACACGTTTCCATTGAAAGAAACAGAAATATTCACATGTCAAGTTTTTATGTGTGCAAAATGCTTTTCAGAGCGAGAGAAGCACTTTTTGACCAACAATGTGATTCTGACCTTTCAATTTTGATATTGCTCAAAACTAATGGAATTCACTCCCAAATGGTGGTTTATGCTTAAATAACCCTTTTGTAAGCATAATAACACGTTTGAATTGAAAGTAACAGAAATATTCACATGTCAAGTTTTTATGCGTGCAAAATGCTTTTCAGAGCGAGAGAAGCACTTTTTGACCAACAATGTGATTTTTACCTTACAATGTTGATATTGCTCAAAACTAATGGAATTCACTCCCAAATGGTGGTTTATGCTTAAATAAGCCTTTTGTAAGCATAATAACACGTTTGAATTGAAAGTAACAGAAATATTCACATGTCAAGTTTTTATGCGTGCAAAATGCTTTTCAGAGCGAGAGAAGCACTTTTTGACCAACAATGTGATTCTGACCTTTCAATTTTGATATTGCTCAAAACTAATGGAATTCACTCCCAAATGGTGGTTTATGCTTAAATAACCCTTTTGTAAGCATAATAACACGTTTCCATTGAAATTAACAGAAATATTCACGTTTCTAGTTTTTATGTGTGCAAAATGCTTTTCAGAGCGAGAGAAGCACTTTTTGACCAACAATGTGATTCTGACCTTTCAATTTTGATATTGCTCAAAACTAATGGAATTCACTCCCAAATGGTGGTTTATGCTTAAATAACCCTTTTGTAAGCATAATAACACGTTTCCATTGAAAGAAACAGAAATATTCACATGTCAAGTTTTTATGTGTGCAAAATGCTTTTCAGAGCGAGAGAAGCACTTTTTGACCAACAATGTGATTCTGACCTTTCAATTTTGATATTGCTCAAAACTAATGGAATTCACTCCCAAATGGTGGTTTATGCTTAAATAACCCTTTTGTAAGCATAATAACACGTTTCCATTGAAAGAAACAGAAATATTCACATGTCAAGTTTTTATGCGTGCAAAATGCTTTTCAGAGCGAGAGAAGCACTTTTTTGACCAACAATGTGACTCTGACCTTTCAATTTTGATATTGCTCAAAACTAATGGAATTCACTCCCAAGTGGTGGTTTATGCTTGAATAACCCTTTTGTAAGCATAATAACACGTTTCCATTGAAAGTAACAGAAATATTCACATGTCAAGTTTTTATGTGTGCAAAATGCTTTTCAGAGCGAGAGAAGCACTTTTTGACCAACAATGTGATTCTGACCTTTCAATTTTGATATTGCTCAAAACTAATGGAATTCACTCCCAAATTGTGGTTTATGCTTAAATAACCCTTTTGTAAGCATAATAACACGTTTGAATTGAAAGAAACAGAAATATTCACATGTCAAGTTTTTATGCGTGCAAAATGCTTTTCAGAGCGAGAGAAGCACTTTTTGACCAACAATGTGATTTTTACCTTACAATGTTGATACTGCTCAAAACTAATGGAATTCACTCCCAAATGGTGGTTTATGCTTAAATAACCCTTTTGTAAGCATAATAACACGTTTGAATTGAAAGTAACAGAAATATTCACATGTCAAGTTTTTATGCGTGCAAAATGCTTTTCAGAGCGAGAGAAGCACTTTTTGACCAACAATTTGATTCTGACCTTTCAATTTTGATATTGCTCAAAACTAATGGAATTCACTCCCAAATGGTGGTTTATGCTTAAATAACCCTTTTGTAAGCATAATAACACGTTTCCATTGAAATTAACAGAAATATTCACGTTTCTAGTTTTTATGTGTGCAAAATGCTTTTCAGAGCGAGAGAAGCACTTTTTGACCAACAATGTGATTCTGACCTTTCAATTTTGATATTGCTCAAAACTAATGGAATTCACTCCCAAATGGTGGTTTATGCTTAAATAACCCTTTTGTAAGCATAATAACACGTTTCCATTGAAAGAAACAGAAATATTCACATGTCAAGTTTTTATGCGTGCAAAATGCTTTTCAGAGCGAGAGAAGCACTTTTTGACCAACAATGTGATTTTTACCTTACAATGTTGATATTGCTCAAAACTAATGGAATTCACTCCCAAATGGTGGTTTATGCTTAAATAACACTTTTGTAAGCATAATAACACGTTTCCATTGAAAGAAACAGAAATATTCACATGTCAAGTTTTTATGCGTGCAAAATGCTTTTCAGAGCGAGAGAAGCACTTTTTGACCAACAATGTGATTTTTACCTTACAATGTTGATATTGCTCAAAACTAATGGAATTCACTCCCAAATGGTGGTTTATGCTTAAATAACCCTTTTGTAAGCATAATAACACGTTTCCATTGAAATTAACAGAAATATTCACGTTTCTAGTTTTTATGTGTGCAAAATGCTTTTCAGAGCGAGAGAAGCACTTTTTGACCAACAATGTGATTCTGACCTTTCAATTTTGATATTGCTCAAAACTAATGGAATTCACTCCCAAATGGTGGTTTATGCTTAAATAACCCTTTTGTAAGCATAATAACACGTTTCCATTGAAAGAAACAGAAATATTCACATGTCAAGTTTTTATGCGTGCAAAATGCTTTTCAGAGCGAGAGAAGCACTTTTTGACCAACAATGTGACTCTGACCTTTCAATTTTGATATTGCTCAAAACTAATGGAATTCACTCCCAAGTGGTGGTTTATGCTTGAATAACCCTTTTGTAAGCATAATAACACGTTTCCATTGAAAGTAACAGAAATATTCACATGTCAAGTTTTTATGTGTGCAAAATGCTTTTCAGAGCGAGAGAAGCACTTTTTGACCAACAATGTGATTCTGACCTTTCAATTTTGATATTGCTCAAAACTAATGGAATTCACTCCCAAATGGTGGTTTATGCTTAAATAACCCTTTTGTAAGCATAATAACACGTTTGAATTGAAAGAAACAGAAATATTCACATGTCAAGTTTTTATGCGTGCAAAATGCTTTTCAGAGCGAGAGAAGCACTTTTTGACCAACAATGTGATTTTTACCTTACAATGTTGATACTGCTCAAAACTAATGGAATTCACTCCCAAATGGTGGTTTATGCTTAAATAACCCTTTTGTAAGCATAATAACACGTTTCCATTGAAAGTAACAGAAATATTCACATGTCAAGTTTTTATGCGTGCAAAATGCTTTTCAGAGCGAGAGAAGCACTTTTTGACCAACAATGTGATTTTTACCTTACAATGTTGATATTGCTCAAAACTAATGGAATTCACTCCCAAATGGTGGTTTATGCTTAAATAACCCTTTTGTAAGCATAATAACACGTTTCCATTGAAATTAACAGAAATATTCACGTTTCTAGTTTTTATGTGTGCAAAATGCTTTTCAGAGCGAGAGAAGCACTTTTTGACCAACAATGTGATTCTGACCTTTCAATTTTGATATTGCTCAAAACTAATGGAATTCACTCCCAAATGGTGGTTTATGCTTAAATAACCCTTTTGTAAGCATAATAACACGTTTCCATTGAAAGAAACAGAAATATTCACATGTCAAGTTTTTATGTGTGCAAAATGCTTTTCAGAGCGAGAGAAGCACTTTTTGACCAACAATGTGATTCTGACCTTTCAATTTTGATATTGCTCAAAACTAATGGAATTCACTCCCAAATGGTGGTTTATGCTTAAATAACCCTTTTGTAAGCATAATAACACGTTTGAATTGAAAGTAACAGAAATATTCACATGTCAAGTTTTTATGCGTGCAAAATGCTTTTCAGAGCGAGAGAAGCACTTTTTGACCAACAATGTGATTTTTACCTTACAATGTTGATATTGCTCAAAACTAATGGAATTCACTCCCAAATGGTGGTTTATGCTTAAATAACCCTTTTGTAAGCATAATAACACGTTTGAATTGAAAGTAACAGAAATATTCACATGTCAAGTTTTTATGCGTGCAAAATGCTTTTCAGAGCGAGAGAAGCACTTTTTGACCAAAATTTGATTCTGACCTTTCAATTTTGATATTGCTCAAAACTAATGGAATTCACTCCCAAATGGTGGTTTATGCTTAAATAACCCTTTTGTAAGCATAATAACACGTTTCCATTGAAATTAACAGAAATATTCACGTTTCTAGTTTTTTATGTGTGCAAAATGCTTTTCAGAGCGAGAGAAGCACTTTTTGACCAACAATGTGATTCTGACCTTTCAATTTTGATATTGCTCAAAACTAATGGAATTCACTCCCAAATTGTGGTTTATGCTTAAATAACCCTTTTGTAAGCATAATAACACGTTTGAATTGAAAGAAACAGAAATATTCACATGTCAAGTTTTTATGCGTGCAAAATGCTTTTCAGAGCGAGAGAAGCACTTTTTGACCAACAATGTGATTTTTACCTTACAATGTTGATACTGCTCAAAACTAATGGAATTCACTCCCAAATGGTGGTTTATGCTTAAATAACCCTTTTGTAAGCATAATAACACGTTTCCATTGAAAGTAACAGAAATATTCACATGTCAAGTTTTTATGCGTGCAAAATGCTTTTCAGAGCGAGAGAAGCACTTTTTGACCAACAATGTGATTTTTACCTTACAATGTTGATATTGCTCAAAACTAATGGAATTCACTCCCAAATGGTGGTTTATGCTTAAATAACCCTTTTGTAAGCATAATAACACGTTTCCATTGAAATTAACAGAAATATTCACGTTTCTAGTTTTTATGTGTGCAAAATGCTTTTCAGAGCGAGAGAAGCACTTTTTGACCAACAATGTGATTCTGACCTTTCAATTTTGATATTGCTCAAAACTAATGGAATTCACTCCCAAATGGTGGTTTATGCTTAAATAACCCTTTTGTAAGCATAATAACACGTTTGAATTGAAAGTAACAGAAATATTCACATGTCAAGTTTTTATGCGTGCAAAATGCTTTTCAGAGCGAGAGAAGCACTTTTTGACCAACAATGTGATTTTTACCTTACAATGTTGATATTGCTCAAAACTAATGGAATTCACTCCCAAATGGTGGTTTATGCTTAAATAACACTTTTGTAAGCATAATAACACGTTTCCATTGAAATTAACAGAAATATTCACGTTTCTAGTTTTTATGTGTGCAAAATGCTTTTCAGAGCGAGAGAAGCACTTTTTGACCAACAATGTGATTCTGACCTTTCAATTTTGATATTGCTCAAAACTAATGGAATTCACTCCCAAATGGTGGTTTATGCTTAAATAACCCTTTTGTAAGCATAATAACACGTTTCCATTGAAAGAAACAGAAATATTCACATGTCAAGTTTTTATGCGTGCAAAATGCTTTTCAGAGCGAGAGAAGCACTTTTTGACCAACAATGTGACTCTGACCTTTCAATTTTGATATTGCTCAAAACTAATGGAATTCACTCCCAAGTGGTGGTTTATGCTTGAATAACCCTTTTGTAAGCATAATAACACGTTTCCATTGAAAGTAACAGAAATATTCACATGTCAAGTTTTTATGTGTGCAAAATGCTTTTCAGAGCGAGAGAAGCACTTTTTGACCAACAATGTGATTCTGACCTTTCAATTTTGATATTGCTCAAAACTAATGGAATTCACTCCCAAATTGTGGTTTATGCTTAAATAACCCTTTTGTAAGCATAATAACACGTTTGAATTGAAAGAAACAGAAATATTCACATGTCAAGTTTTTATGCGTGCAAAATGCTTTTCAGAGCGAGAGAAGCACTTTTTGACCAACAATGTGATTTTTACCTTACAATGTTGATACTGCTCAAAACTAATGGAATTCACTCCCAAATGGTGGTTTATGCTTAAATAACCCTTTTGTAAGCATAATAACACGTTTCCATTGAAAGTAACAGAAATATTCACATGTCAAGTTTTTATGCGTGCAAAATGCTTTTCAGAGCGAGAGAAGCACTTTTTGACCAACAATGTGATTTTTACCTTACAATGTTGATATTGCTCAAAACTAATGGAATTCACTCCCAAATGGTGGTTTATGCTTAAATAACCCTTTTGTAAGCATAATAACACGTTTCCATTGAAATTAACAGAAATATTCACGTTTCTAGTTTTTATGTGTGCAAAATGCTTTTCAGAGCGAGAGAAGCACTTTTTGACCAACAATGTGATTCTGACCTTTCAATTTTGATATTGCTCAAAACTAATGGAATTCACTCCCAAATGGTGGTTTATGCTTAAATAACCCTTTTGTAAGCATAATAACACGTTTCCATTGAAAGAAACAGAAATATTCACATGTCAAGTTTTTATGTGTGCAAAATGCTTTTCAGAGCGAGAGAAGCACTTTTTGACCAACAATGTGATTCTGACCTTTCAATTTTGATATTGCTCAAAACTAATGGAATTCACTCCCAAATGGTGGTTTATGCTTAAATAACCCTTTTGTAAGCATAATAACACGTTTGAATTGAAAGTAACAGAAATATTCACATGTCAAGTTTTTATGCGTGCAAAATGCTTTTCAGAGCGAGAGAAGCACTTTTTGACCAACAATGTGATTTTTACCTTACAATGTTGATATTGCTCAAAACTAATGGAATTCACTCCCAAATGGTGGTTTATGCTTAAATAACCCTTTTGTAAGCATAATAACACGTTTGAATTGAAAGTAACAGAAATATTCACATGTCAAGTTTTTATGCGTGCAAAATGCTTTTCAGAGCGAGAGAAGCACTTTTTGACCAACAATTTGATTCTGACCTTTCAATTTTGATATTGCTCAAAACTAATGGAATTCACTCCCAAATGGTGGTTTATGCTTAAATAACCCTTTTGTAAGCATAATAACACGTTTCCATTGAAATTAACAGAAATATTCACGTTTCTAGTTTTTATGTGTGCAAAATGCTTTTCAGAGCGAGAGAAGCACTTTTTGACCAACAATGTGATTCTGACCTTTCAATTTTGATATTGCTCAAAACTAATGGAATTCACTCCCAAATGGTGGTTTATGCTTAAATAACCCTTTTGTAAGCATAATAACACGTTTCCATTGAAAGAAACAGAAATATTCACATGTCAAGTTTTTATGCGTGCAAAATGCTTTTCAGAGCGAGAGAAGCACTTTTTGACCAACAATGTGATTTTTACCTTACAATGTTGATATTGCTCAAAACTAATGGAATTCACTCCCAAATGGTGGTTTATGCTTAAATAACACTTTTGTAAGCATAATAACACGTTTCCATTGAAAGAAACAGAAATATTCACATGTCAAGTTTTTATGCGTGCAAAATGCTTTTCAGAGCGAGAGAAGCACTTTTTGACCAACAATGTGATTTTTACCTTACAATGTTGATATTGCTCAAAACTAATGGAATTCACTCCCAAATGGTGGTTTATGCTTAAATAACCCTTTTGTAAGCATAATAACACGTTTCCATTGAAATTAACAGAAATATTCACGTTTCTAGTTTTTATGTGTGCAAAATGCTTTTCAGAGCGAGAGAAGCACTTTTTGACCAACAATGTGATTCTGACCTTTCAATTTTGATATTGCTCAAAACTAATGGAATTCACTCCCAAATGGTGGTTTATGCTTAAATAACCCTTTTGTAAGCATAATAACACGTTTCCATTGAAAGAAACAGAAATATTCACATGTCAAGTTTTTATGCGTGCAAAATGCTTTTCAGAGCGAGAGAAGCACTTTTTGACCAACAATGTGACTCTGACCTTTCAATTTTGATATTGCTCAAAACTAATGGAATTCACTCCCAAGTGGTGGTTTATGCTTGAATAACCCTTTTGTAAGCATAATAACACGTTTCCATTGAAAGTAACAGAAATATTCACATGTCAAGTTTTTATGTGTGCAAAATGCTTTTCAGAGCGAGAGAAGCACTTTTTGACCAACAATGTGATTCTGACCTTTCAATTTTGATATTGCTCAAAACTAATGGAATTCACTCCCAAATGGTGGTTTATGCTTAAATAACCCTTTTGTAAGCATAATAACACGTTTGAATTGAAAGAAACAGAAATATTCACATGTCAAGTTTTTATGCGTGCAAAATGCTTTTCAGAGCGAGAGAAGCACTTTTTGACCAACAATGTGATTTTTACCTTACAATGTTGATACTGCTCAAAACTAATGGAATTCACTCCCAAATGGTGGTTTATGCTTAAATAACCCTTTTGTAAGCATAATAACACGTTTCCATTGAAAGTAACAGAAATATTCACATGTCAAGTTTTTATGCGTGCAAAATGCTTTTCAGAGCGAGAGAAGCACTTTTTGACCAACAATGTGATTTTTACCTTACAATGTTGATATTGCTCAAAACTAATGGAATTCACTCCCAAATGGTGGTTTATGCTTAAATAACCCTTTTGTAAGCATAATAACACGTTTCCATTGAAATTAACAGAAATATTCACGTTTCTAGTTTTTATGTGTGCAAAATGCTTTTCAGAGCGAGAGAAGCACTTTTTGACCAACAATGTGATTCTGACCTTTCAATTTTGATATTGCTCAAAACTAATGGAATTCACTCCCAAATGGTGGTTTATGCTTAAATAACCCTTTTGTAAGCATAATAACACGTTTCCATTGAAAGAAACAGAAATATTCACATGTCAAGTTTTTATGTGTGCAAAATGCTTTTCAGAGCGAGAGAAGCACTTTTTGACCAACAATGTGATTCTGACCTTTCAATTTTGATATTGCTCAAAACTAATGGAATTCACTCCCAAATGGTGGTTTATGCTTAAATAACCCTTTTGTAAGCATAATAACACGTTTGAATTGAAAGTAACAGAAATATTCACATGTCAAGTTTTTATGCGTGCAAAATGCTTTTCAGAGCGAGAGAAGCACTTTTTGACCAACAATGTGATTTTTACCTTACAATGTTGATATTGCTCAAAACTAATGGAATTCACTCCCAAATGGTGGTTTATGCTTAAATAACCCTTTTGTAAGCATAATAACACGTTTGAATTGAAAGTAACAGAAATATTCACATGTCAAGTTTTTATGCGTGCAAAATGCTTTTCAGAGCGAGAGAAGCACTTTTTGACCAACAATTTGATTCTGACCTTTCAATTTTGATATTGCTCAAAACTAATGGAATTCACTCCCAAATGGTGGTTTATGCTTAAATAACCCTTTTGTAAGCATAATAACACGTTTCCATTGAAATTAACAGAAATATTCACGTTTCTAGTTTTTATGTGTGCAAAATGCTTTTCAGAGCGAGAGAAGCACTTTTTGACCAACAATGTGATTCTGACCTTTCAATTTTGATATTGCTCAAAACTAATGGAATTCACTCCCAAATGGTGGTTTATGCTTAAATAACCCTTTTGTAAGCATAATAACACGTTTCCATTGAAAGAAACAGAAATATTCACATGTCAAGTTTTTATGCGTGCAAAATGCTTTTCAGAGCGAGAGAAGCACTTTTTGACCAACAATGTGATTTTTACCTTACAATGTTGATATTGCTCAAAACTAATGGAATTCACTCCCAAATGGTGGTTTATGCTTAAATAACACTTTTGTAAGCATAATAACACGTTTCCATTGAAAGAAACAGAAATATTCACATGTCAAGTTTTTATGCGTGCAAAATGCTTTTCAGAGCGAGAGAAGCACTTTTTGACCAACAATGTGATTTTTACCTTACAATGTTGATATTGCTCAAAACTAATGGAATTCACTCCCAAATGGTGGTTTATGCTTAAATAACCCTTTTGTAAGCATAATAACACGTTTCCATTGAAATTAACAGAAATATTCACGTTTCTAGTTTTTATGTGTGCAAAATGCTTTTCAGAGCGAGAGAAGCACTTTTTGACCAACAATGTGATTCTGACCTTTCAATTTTGATATTGCTCAAAACTAATGGAATTCACTCCCAAATGGTGGTTTATGCTTAAATAACCCTTTTGTAAGCATAATAACACGTTTCCATTGAAAGAAACAGAAATATTCACATGTCAAGTTTTTATGCGTGCAAAATGCTTTTCAGAGCGAGAGAAGCACTTTTTGACCAACAATGTGACTCTGACCTTTCAATTTTGATATTGCTCAAAACGAATGGAATTCACTCCCAAGTGGTGGTTTATGCTTGAATAACCCTTTTGTAAGCATAATAACACGTTTCCATTGAAAGTAACAGAAATATTCACATGTCAAGTTTTTATGTGTGCAAAATGCTTTTCAGAGCGAGAGAAGCACTTTTTGACCAACAATGTGATTCTGACCTTTCAATTTTGATATTGCTCAAAACTAATGGAATTCACTCCCAAATGGTGGTTTATGCTTAAATAACCCTTTTGTAAGCATAATAACACGTTTGAATTGAAAGAAACAGAAATATTCACATGTCAAGTTTTTATGCGTGCAAAATGCTTTTCAGAGCGAGAGAAGCACTTTTTGACCAACAATGTGATTTTTACCTTACAATGTTGATACTGCTCAAAACTAATGGAATTCACTCCCAAATGGTGGTTTATGCTTAAATAACCCTTTTGTAAGCATAATAACACGTTTCCATTGAAATTAACAGAAATATTCACGTTTCTAGTTTTTATGTGTGCAAAATGCTTTTCAGAGCGAGAGAAGCACTTTTTGACCAACAATGTGATTCTGACCTTTCAATTTTGATATTGCTCAAAACTAATGGAATTCACTCCCAAATGGTGGTTTATGCTTAAATAACCCTTTTGTAAGCATAATAACACGTTTCCATTGAAAGAAACAGAAATATTCACATGTCAAGTTTTTATGCGTGCAAAATGCTTTTCAGAGCGAGAGAAGCACTTTTTGACCAACAATGTGACTCTGACCTTTCAATTTTGATATTGCTCAAAACTAATGGAATTCACTCCCAAGTGGTGGTTTATGCTTGAATAACCCTTTTGTAAGCATAATAACACGTTTCCATTGAAAGTAACAGAAATATTCACATGTCAAGTTTTTATGTGTGCAAAATGCTTTTCAGAGCGAGAGAAGCACTTTTTGACCAACAATGTGATTCTGACCTTTCAATTTTGATATTGCTCAAAACTAATGGAATTCACTCCCAAATTGTGGTTTATGCTTAAATAACCCTTTTGTAAGCATAATAACACGTTTGAATTGAAAGAAACAGAAATATTCACATGTCAAGTTTTTATGCGTGCAAAATGCTTTTCAGAGCGAGAGAAGCACTTTTTGACCAACAATGTGATTTTTACCTTACAATGTTGATACTGCTCAAAACTAATGGAATTCACTCCCAAATGGTGGTTTATGCTTAAATAACCCTTTTGTAAGCATAATAACACGTTTCCATTGAAAGTAACAGAAATATTCACATGTCAAGTTTTTATGCGTGCAAAATGCTTTTCAGAGCGAGAGAAGCACTTTTTGACCAACAATGTGATTTTTACCTTACAATGTTGATATTGCTCAAAACTAATGGAATTCACTCCCAAATGGTGGTTTATGCTTAAATAACCCTTTTGTAAGCATAATAACACGTTTCCATTGAAATTAACAGAAATATTCACGTTTCTAGTTTTTATGTGTGCAAAATGCTTTTCAGAGCGAGAGAAGCACTTTTTGACCAACAATGTGATTCTGACCTTTCAATTTTGATATTGCTCAAAACTAATGGAATTCACTCCCAAATGGTGGTTTATGCTTAAATAACCCTTTTGTAAGCATAATAACACGTTTCCATTGAAAGAAACAGAAATATTCACATGTCAAGTTTTTATGTGTGCAAAATGCTTTTCAGAGCGAGAGAAGCACTTTTTGACCAACAATGTGATTCTGACCTTTCAATTTTGATATTGCTCAAAACTAATGGAATTCACTCCCAAATGGTGGTTTATGCTTAAATAACCCTTTTGTAAGCATAATAACACGTTTGAATTGAAAGTAACAGAAATATTCACATGTCAAGTTTTTATGCGTGCAAAATGCTTTTCAGAGCGAGAGAAGCACTTTTTGACCAACAATGTGATTTTTACCTTACAATGTTGATATTGCTCAAAACTAATGGAATTCACTCCCAAATGGTGGTTTATGCTTAAATAAGCCTTTTGTAAGCATAATAACACGTTTGAATTGAAAGTAACAGAAATATTCACATGTCAAGTTTTTATGCGTGCAAAATGCTTTTCAGAGCGAGAGAAGCACTTTTTGACCAACAATGTGATTCTGACCTTTCAATTTTGATATTGCTCAAAACTAATGGAATTCACTCCCAAATGGTGGTTTATGCTTAAATAACCCTTTTGTAAGCATAATAACACGTTTCCATTGAAATTAACAGAAATATTCACGTTTCTAGTTTTTATGTGTGCAAAATGCTTTTCAGAGCGAGAGAAGCACTTTTTGACCAACAATGTGATTCTGACCTTTCAATTTTGATATTGCTCAAAACTAATGGAATTCACTCCCAAATGGTGGTTTATGCTTAAATAACCCTTTTGTAAGCATAATAACACGTTTCCATTGAAAGAAACAGAAATATTCACATGTCAAGTTTTTATGTGTGCAAAATGCTTTTCAGAGCGAGAGAAGCACTTTTTGACCAACAATGTGATTCTGACCTTTCAATTTTGATATTGCTCAAAACTAATGGAATTCACTCCCAAATGGTGGTTTATGCTTAAATAACCCTTTTGTAAGCATAATAACACGTTTGAATTGAAAGTAACAGAAATATTCACATGTCAAGTTTTTATGCGTGCAAAATGCTTTTCAGAGCGAGAGAAGCACTTTTTGACCAACAATGTGATTTTTACCTTACAATGTTGATATTGCTCAAAACTAATGGAATTCACTCCCAAATGGTGGTTTATGCTTAAATAACACTTTTGTAAGCATAATAACACGTTTCCATTGAAAGAAACAGAAATATTCACATGTCAAGTTTTTATGCGTGCAAAATGCTTTTCAGAGCGAGAGAAGCACTTTTTGACCAACAATGTGATTTTTACCTTACAATGTTGATATTGCTCAAAACTAATGGAATTCACTCCCAAATGGTGGTTTATGCTTAAATAACCCTTTTGTAAGCATAATAACACGTTTCCATTGAAATTAACAGAAATATTCACGTTTCTAGTTTTTATGTGTGCAAAATGCTTTTCAGAGCGAGAGAAGCACTTTTTGACCAACAATGTGATTCTGACCTTTCAATTTTGATATTGCTCAAAACTAATGGAATTCACTCCCAAATGGTGGTTTATGCTTAAATAACCCTTTTGTAAGCATAATAACACGTTTGAATTGAAAGAAACAGAAATATTCACATGTCAAGTTTTTATGCGTGCAAAATGCTTTTCAGAGCGAGAGAAGCACTTTTTGACCAACAATGTGACTCTGACCTTTCAATTTTGATATTGCTCAAAACTAATGGAATTCACTCCCAAGTGGTGGTTTATGCTTGAATAACCCTTTTGTAAGCATAATAACACGTTTCCATTGAAAGTAACAGAAATATTCACATGTCAAGTTTTTATGTGTGCAAAATGCTTTTCAGAGCGAGAGAAGCACTTTTTGACCAACAATGTGATTCTGACCTTTCAATTTTGATATTGCTCAAAACTAATGGAATTCACTCCCAAATGGTGGTTTATGCTTAAATAACCCTTTTGTAAGCATAATAACACGTTTGAATTGAAAGAAACAGAAATATTCACATGTCAAGTTTTTATGCGTGCAAAATGCTTTTCAGAGCGAGAGAAGCACTTTTTGACCAACAATGTGATTTTTACCTTACAATGTTGATACTGCTCAAAACTAATGGAATTCACTCCCAAATGGTGGTTTATGCTTAAATAACCCTTTTGTAAGCATAATAACACGTTTCCATTGAAAGTAACAGAAATATTCACATGTCAAGTTTTTATGCGTGCAAAATGCTTTTCAGAGCGAGAGAAGCACTTTTTGACCAACAATGTGATTTTTACCTTACAATGTTGATATTGCTCAAAACTAATGGAATTCACTCCCAAATGGTGGTTTATGCTTAAATAACCCTTTTGTAAGCATAATAACACGTTTCCATTGAAATTAACAGAAATATTCACGTTTCTAGTTTTTATGTGTGCAAAATGCTTTTCAGAGCGAGAGAAGCACTTTTTGACCAACAATGTGATTCTGACCTTTCAATTTTGATATTGCTCAAAACTAATGGAATTCACTCCCAAATGGTGGTTTATGCTTAAATAACCCTTTTGTAAGCATAATAACACGTTTCCATTGAAAGAAACAGAAATATTCACATGTCAAGTTTTTATGTGTGCAAAATGCTTTTCAGAGCGAGAGAAGCACTTTTTGACCAACAATGTGATTCTGACCTTTCAATTTTGATATTGCTCAAAACTAATGGAATTCACTCCCAAATGGTGGTTTATGCTTAAATAACCCTTTTGTAAGCATAATAACACGTTTGAATTGAAAGTAACAGAAATATTCACATGTCAAGTTTTTATGCGTGCAAAATGCTTTTCAGAGCGAGAGAAGCACTTTTTGACCAACAATGTGATTTTTACCTTACAATGTTGATATTGCTCAAAACTAATGGAATTCACTCCCAAATGGTGGTTTATGCTTAAATAACCCTTTTGTAAGCATAATAACACGTTTGAATTGAAAGTAACAGAAATATTCACATGTCAAGTTTTTATGCGTGCAAAATGCTTTTCAGAGCGAGAGAAGCACTTTTTGACCAACAATGTGATTTTTACCTTACAATGTTGATATTGCTCAAAACTAATGGAATTCACTCCCAAATGGTGGTTTATGCTTAAATAACCCTTTTGTAAGCATAATAACACGTTTCCATTGAAAGAAACAGAAATATTCACATGTCAAGTTTTTATGCGTGCAAAATGCTTTTCAGAGCGAGAGAAGCACTTTTTGACCAACAATGTGATTTTTACCTTACAATGTTGATATTGCTCAAAACTAATGGAATTCACTCCCAAATGGTGGTTTATGCTTAAATAACCCTTTTGTAAGCATAATAACACGTTTCCATTGAAATTAACAGAAATATTCACGTTTCTAGTTTTTATGTGTGCAAAATGCTTTTCAGAGCGAGAGAAGCACTTTTTGACCAACAATGTGATTCTGACCTTTCAATTTTGATATTGCTCAAAACTAATGGAATTCACTCCCAAATGGTGGTTTATGCTTAAATAACCCTTTTGTAAGCATAATAACACGTTTCCATTGAAAGAAACAGAAATATTCACATGTCAAGTTTTTATGCGTGCAAAATGCTTTTCAGAGCGAGAGAAGCACTTTTTGACCAACAATGTGATTTTTACCTTACAATGTTGATATTGCTCAAAACTAATGGAATTCACTCCCAAATGGTGGTTTATGCTTAAATAACCCTTTTGTAAGCATAATAACACGTTTCCATTGAAAGTAACAGAAATATTCACATGTCAAGTTTTTATGTGTGCAAAATGCTTTTCAGAGCGAGAGAAGCACTTTTTGACCAACAATGTGATTCTGACCTTTCAATTTTGATATTGCTCAAAACTAATGGAATTCACTCCCAAATGGTGGTTTATGCTTAAATAACCCTTTTGTAAGCATAATAACACGTTTCCATTGAAAGAAACAGAAATATTCACATGTCAAGTTTTTATGCGTGCAAAATGCTTTTCAGAGCGAGAGAAGCACTTTTTGACCAACAATGTGATTTTTACCTTACAATGTTGATATTGCTCAAAACTAATGGAATTCACTCCCAAATGGTGGTTTATGCTTAAATAACCCTTTTGTAAGCATAATAACACGTTTCCATTGAAAGTAACAGAAATATTCACATGTCAAGTTTTTATGTGTGCAAAATGCTTTTCAGAGCGAGAGAAGCACTTTTTGACCAACAATGTGATTCTGACCTTTCAATTTTGATATTGCTCAAAACTAATGGAATTCACTCCCAAATGGTGGTTTATGCTTAAATAACCCTTTTGTAAGCATAATAACACGTTTCCATTGAAAGAAACAGAAATATTCACATGTCAAGTTTTTATGCGTGCAAAATGCTTTTCAGAGCGAGAGAAGCACTTTTTGACCAACAATGTGACTCTGACCTTCAATTTTGATATTGCTCAAAACTAATGGAATGCACTCCCAAATGGTGGTTTATGCTTAAATAACCCTTTTGTAAGCATAATAACACGTTTCCATTGAAAGTAACAAAAATATTCACATGTCAAGTTTTTATGTGTGCAAAATGCTTTTCAGAGCGAGAGAAGCACTTTTTGACCAACAATGTGATTCTGACCTTTCAATTTTGATATTGCTCAAAACTAATGGAATTCACTCCCAAATGGTGGTTTATGCTTAAATAACCCTTTTGTAAGCATAATAACACGTTTCCATTGAAAGAAACAGAAATATTCACATGTCAAGTTTTTATGCGTGCAAAATGCTTTTCAGAGCGAGAGAAGCACTTTTTGACCAACAATGTGATTCTGACCTTTCAATTTTGATATTGCTCAAAACTAATGGAATTCACTCCCAAATGGTGGTTTATGCTTAAATAACCCTTTTGTAAGCATAATAACACGTTTCCATTGAAAGAAACAGAAATATTCACATGTCAAGTTTTTATGCGTGCAAAATGCTTTTCAGAGCGAGAGAAGCACTTTTTGACCAACAATGTGACTCTGACCTTTCAATTTTGATATTGCTCAAAACTAATGGAATTCACTCCCAAATGGTGGTTTATGCTTAAATAACCCTTTTGTAAGCATAATAACACGTTTCCATTGAAAGTAACAGAAATATTCACATGTCAAGTTTTTATGTGTGCAAAATGCTTTTCAGAGCGAGAGAAGCACTTTTTGACCAACAATGTGATTCTGACCTTTCAATTTTGATATTGCTCAAAACTAATGGAATTCACTCCCAAATGGTGGTTTATGCTTAAATAACCCTTTTGTAAGCATAATAACACGTTTCCATTGAAAGAAACAGAAATATTCACATGTCAAGTTTTTATGCGTGCAAAATGCTTTTCAGAGCGAGAGAAGCACTTTTTGACCAACAATGTGATTCTGACCTTTCAATTTTGATATTGCTCAAAACTAATGGAATTCACTCCCAAATGGTGGTTTATGCTTAAATAACCCTTTTGTAAGCATAATAACACGTTTCCATTGAAAGAAACAGAAATATTCACATGTCAAGTTTTTATGCGTGCAAAATGCTTTTCAGAGCGAGAGAAGCACTTTTTGACCAACAATGTGACTCTGACCTTCAATTTTGATATTGCTCAAAACTAATGGAATTCACTCCCAAATGGTGGTTTATGCTTAAATAACCCTTTTGTAAGCATAATAACACGTTTCCATTGAAAGTAACAGAAATATTCACATGTCAAGTTTTTATGTGTGCAAAATGCTTTTCAGAGCGAGAGAAGCACTTTTTGACCAACAATGTGATTCTGACCTTTCAATTTTGATATTGCTCAAAACTAATGGAATTCACTCCCAAATGGTGGTTTATGCTTAAATAACCCTTTTGTAAGCATAATAACACGTTTCCATTGAAAGAAACAGAAATATTCACATGTCAAGTTTTTATGCGTGCAAAATGCTTTTCAGAGCGAGAGAAGCACTTTTTGACCAACAATGTGATTCTGACCTTTCAATTTTGATATTGCTCAAAACTAATGGAATTCACTCCCAAATGGTGGTTTATGCTTAAATAACCCTTTTGTAAGCATAATAACACGTTTGCATTGAAAGAAACAGAAATATTCACATGTCAAGTTTTTATGTGTGCAAAATGCTTTTCAGAGCGAGAGAAGCACTTTTTGACCAACAATGTGACTCTGACCTTTCAATTTTGATATTGCTCAAAACTAATGGAATTCACTCCCAAATGGTGGTTTATGCTTAAATAACCCTTTTGTAAGCATAATAACACGTTTCCATTGAAAGTAACAGAAATATTCACATGTCAAGTTTTTATGTGTGCAAAATGCTTTTCAGAGCGAGAGAAGCACTTTTTGACCAACAATGTGATTCTGACCTTTCAATTTTGATATTGCTCAAAACTAATGGAATTCACTCCCAAATGGTGGTTTATGCTTAAATAACCCTTTTGTAAGCATAATAACACGTTTCCATTGAAAGAAACAGAAATATTCACATGTCAAGTTTTTATGCGTGCAAAATGCTTTTCAGAGCGAGAGAAGCACTTTTTGACCAACAATGTGATTCTGACCTTTCAATTTTGATATTGCTCAAAACTAATGGAATTCACTCCCAAATGGTGGTTTATGCTTAAATAACCCTTTTGTAAGCATAATAACACGTTTCCATTGAAAGAAACAGAAATATTCACATGTCAAGTTTTTATGCGTGCAAAATGCTTTTCAGAGCGAGAGAAGCACTTTTTGACCAACAATGTGACTCTGACCTTCAATTTTGATATTGCTCAAAACTAATGGAATTCACTCCCAAATGGTGGTTTATGCTTAAATAACCCTTTTGTAAGCATAATAACACGTTTCCATTGAAAGTAACAGAAATATTCACATGTCAAGTTTTTATGTGTGCAAAATGCTTTTCAGAGCGAGAGAAGCACTTTTTGACCAACAATGTGATTCTGACCTTTCAATTTTGATATTGCTCAAAACTAATGGAATTCACTCCCAAATGGTGGTTTATGCTTAAATAACCCTTTTGTAAGCATAATAACACGTTTCCATTGAAAGAAACAGAAATATTCACATGTCAAGTTTTTATGCGTGCAAAATGCTTTTCAGAGCGAGAGAAGCACTTTTTGACCAACAATGTGATTCTGACCTTTCAATTTTGATATTGCTCAAAACTAATGGAATTCACTCCCAAATGGTGGTTTATGCTTAAATAACCCTTTTGTAAGCATAATAACACGTTTGCATTGAAAGAAACAGAAATATTCACATGTCAAGTTTTTATGTGTGCAAAATGCTTTTCAGAGCGAGAGAAGCACTTTTTGACCAACAATGTGATTCTGACCTTTCAATTTTGATATTGCTCAAAACTAATG
>NW_027641514.1:0-7500 GCF_949987615.1 Pollachius pollachius
ATGGATGAAGACCAATCAAGTGGCTGCATTAATACGATCAGCCTCAACCAATCAGCACGAGGCAGATGACAACACCGCTGATTGTTTTGGTTTGGTCCCCAACCCACGCTTTAACAGGCCGCTAATTAGCCAGAGGGGGAGGGAGTAAGGGGGAGGGGGAGAGAGAGAGAGAGAGAGAGAGAGAGGGAGTGAAAGAGAGAGAGAGAGCGAGTGAGAGAGAGAGAGAGAGAGGGAGTGAGAGAGAAAGAGAGGGAGAGAGAGAGAGAGAGAGAGAGAGGGGGGGGGGACTGAGAGAGAGAGAGAGGGAGAGAAAGAGATAGAGCGAGTGAGAGAGAGAGAGAAAGAGGGAGAGAGAGAGAGAGAGGGGGGACTGAGAGAGAGCGAGAGCGACGGAGAGAGAGCGAGTGAGAGAGCAATTGAGAGAGGGGGAGTGAGAGAGAGAGAGAGAGAGTGAGAGAGAGAGAGAGAGAGAGAGAGAGAATGTATGGGCAAGCAGGAGGTGGTTGTGTAAGGAGAGAGTTGGCAGAGCGAGGCGCTAGAGAAGTCCACGATGAAAGAGCGGAGCTGTTGTTGATAACGTGAGAGACGCTGTGGGGCCGCCCCGTGTGCCAATTGGGTCAACGTACGCTAATTATCATCCGTACATTATTAGAGGCTTTCCTTTCTGTTTGTTTTAGCCAACTTGGTGTATCAGTCCAGAGAGTGTATGTGTGTGTCTTAGTCTAACAGTCCAGATAGTGTGTGTGTGTGTGTGTGTGTGTGTGTCTCAGTGTTAGGGTCTAGAGGGTGTGTATGTGTGTCTCAAGGGCTGATTATGGTTCCACGTCGACGCAACGCAAGGACCACGCAGGGGCTGAGGGGGCGTCATGGGGCCGTAAACCCCCCTGCGTTGTGTCGAAGTGGAACAGTAATCAGCCCTTTAGTGTTACGGCCCAGAGGCTGTTTTTGTGTGTCTTAGGTTTACTGTCCAGAGGGTGTGTGTGCGTCTCCATCGCCCCCCCCCCCACCCCCCCCCCTGTATATTTCCTGCAGGTGGACATGTTGGGCCACTTCTCAGCCAACACACACATTAGTGTAATGCCTGGCTCAACTGCCATGGTGGAAATTGGCCCAGAGAGGGAATAATTTCTCTCTCTCTCTCTCTCTCTCTCTCTCTCTCTCTCTCTCTCTCTCTCTCTCTCTCTCTCTCTCTCTCTCTCTCTCTCTCTTAATTAAACTCAGTTTGATTAATTAGCAGTATAATACTGTGTTGCTAAAGCAAAGCAATATATGAATTACCTTAACATTGATAGCACTAACAGTAATAAGATTAATAAAACATAAGACATAGAAATATCTCTCTCCCTTTCTCTCTCTCCCCCTCCCTCTCCTTCTTTCTCCCTCTCTCCCCTTCTGTCGCCCTATCTCCCTCTCTCTTTCTGTCTCCCTCCCTCTCCCTCTCTCCCCTCTGTCTCCCTCCCTCTCCCTCTCTCCCCTTCTGTCTCCCTCCCTCTCTCTCGTTCTGTCTCCCTCCCTCTGTCTCCTTCAGTCTCCCTCCCTCTGTCTCCCTCCCTCTCCTTCTGTCTCCCTCCCTCTCTCTCCTTCTGTCTCCTGCCCTCTATCTCCCTCCCTTTCTCCCTCCCTCCCTCTCTCCCCTCTGTCTCCCTCCCTCTCCCTCTCTCCCCTTCTGTCTCCCTCCCTCTCTCGTTCTGTCTCTCTCCCTCTGTCTCCCTCCCTCTCTCTCCTTCAGTCTCCCTCCCTCTGTCTCCCTCTCTCTCCTTCTGTCTCCCTCCCTTTCTCCCTCTGTCTCCCTCCCTCCATCTCTACCCTTCTCCCTCTCTCCCTCTCTGCCTCCGTCCCCCTCTCTCCTTCTGTCTCACTCCCTCCCTCTCTCTCCTTCTGTCTCTCTCCCTCCCTCTTTCCCTCCCTCTCTTCCTCTGTCTCCCTCCCCTCTCTCTCAGCAGACATCAATATTACATCAGGCCCCGTCCATGGAGGGGGGGTTCTGTGTAGCCCAGCTCACCCTCACCCTGGCATCTATTACATGCTAAGTGGAGCACCTCATGAATTTTACACACCCCTCTGTGTTAAAAGCTTTTTATCTGCATAACATGGCTGGCAAGCTGCTTCACAGATGTCAGAGAACCGCAACTGGGAAATGTGTGAGCGAGAGGTGGTGGTGGTGGTGGTGGTGGGGGAAGGAGAGAAAGACAATGTTTTTTATGAGGCATGGTGTGCAGGTGTGAGTGTGTGTGTGAATGTTTGTGTACTTGAACGTATGGGTCGCAAGAGTGTGTGCGTGCGTGAATCTATGTGTGTGTGTACATGTGTAGGAATGTGTATGCGACCGTTGCTGGGAGCCTGTGAGTGAGCGCGAGTGTGTGTATTGGGGTGTTGGTGTATGTTTTTGAGTGCGAGTGGGTGTGTGTGTGCGTGCATTAATGAGAGTCGGTGCGAAGGGAGAGTGAGTGTGTTTATAGTGGTGTGTGTGCGTTCGAGTGCACATCTGTGTTCGTGTGTGTGTACATTTCTGTTCTTAACCGACCGGATTCATGGTGTCATCACCCTCACACCTGACCTACAAAATCATATGGATGAAAAACATACATTTTCACACACCCACACACACCCACAAATTCTTGTGACCACACGCACGCAGGCACGTACACGCTCACATGCACACACACACACAAACACACACACACACGAATTCATACCAAATGCATGCAGGCATATACACACACACACACACACACACACACACACACACACACACACACACACACACACACACACACACACACACACACACACACACACACACACACACACACACACACAAATACTTATATGGAGGAATGCATACACACACACACACACACAAACATACGCACACATACAGACACTCAGGAATGCATACACACACAGAAATAGAGTCACACACACACACACACACACACACACACACACACACACACACACACACACACACACACACACACACACACACACACACACACATACTTATATGGAGGAATGCATACACACACACACACACACATACGCACACATATAGATACACTCAGGAATGCATACACACACAAATAGAGGCACACACACACACACACACACACACAGGTGCTGTGCTTCTCACCTGTCCTTGGCACCTCCCCCTGAGGGCGTTCTAAAGCAGCTCTCAGCTCTATTAGAACCAGACCTCCTCTTCTCCTCTCCTCCCCTTCACAGCGTTCTCCTCCTGCGCACACACACACACACTGCTACATTATAATGTTTGATATTTATGAGGAAATATTACCACATCTACGTCTATCTGTTTGTCCATTTATCTCTCTCCCTCTCCCGCTAACCCCTCTCTCTATCTCTCTCTCGCTCCCTCTCTGTCTCTCTCTCCCTTTCTTTTGAATTGAGTCACAGCTTGATATCGGTGAGCTGGGATCTTCAACACAATACATTACAATGTGGCATGCATAGCCTGCCCTCAATATGAGTACTATTCATTATTTGATGATATTGACCTGTCCTTCACTTGATTGCCATGTTCACGCCAAAATATCCCGTCAGGTTTCGAAGAGCATCACAATGATCTCCTCCATTCAGGGAGTCTGACCGTTGGAGCGGTGGAATGCTATCTTCTTGTTAAGTCACGGTTTTCCATGTGAGAAGTGGCAAAATCAAGCCTTCATTAGGTCATGGTATTTTACGTTGATTTGGAATTTTACAGGACTCCAGGTTGAGTCCTCACAATATTGGCGGAGAGTCGCTGACAAAAAACTGAATGATTATTGTTGATGCACAAGCCCTGTAGAATGGAATAGACTTTATTGTCACCAAAGTATGAAATTGGCCTTTGGCTTCATAGTCTGTTTTCTACAAATCTAAAAACAAGAGGTTTTGTGGAAAACAGCCTTCTGCTCAAGTGTTAGCCTTCACACATCTCCACTCTGTGTGAGATGATGCTCTGCAACACAATACCATTAAGTGTTGAATTAGCTAACCATGTGTCATCCAGCTTACCATGTTTAAAGGGCACATTGTGACGTTCACAACACAAACATGAACCAGGGTGTACGGTTCAGAGAGCCCAATCATTTGGACCCTAGCGCCTACGCTTTGATTCTCAATACCATCTAGCAACCACTAGTTAACTAGTGTTCTAGTCTAACCAGTGTGCTAGTGTTAGCAGTGCACTGGTGTAACGAGTGTACTGGTGTAACTAGTGTACTAGTCTAACCAGTGTGCAAGTGTTATCAGTGTACTGGTGTAACGAGTGTACTGGTGTAACTAGTGTACTGGTCTAACCAGTGTGCTAGTGTTACCAGTGTACTGGTTTAACGAATGTACTGGTGTAACTAGTGTACTAGTGTTACTAGTGTTACAAGTGTACTAGTGTACTAATGTGCTAGTGTAACAGATCTCAGAACTCTCTGACCGAACAGAACTATCTGAAGTCTGCGGTCACTTTCGCTTGTGATTCTCCTTCCTGTTTCAGAGCTCACGGAGGATGCTATAAATTGACAGACGGGATGTTCAGTTTCTGACAGAGATGAAGATATATGAGGCCCCTTGAGCGCCATTACACGTGTCATGTTGCATTAAGTCCTCTACGTAATTGAGAGCAATTACTCGGCTAATTAGTGGCGGAGACAAAGACAGGGCAACAACTTTGCTGTCGCCCTTTTTTGTTTATCATTCTCAGATGCGGTTGCGCCTTTGTGAAGCCCGCGGTCTGATCTGACACGTGACCCAGGTCTGGCCTGCTGACGCCGGCGGACCAATCGGTGAGCAGGGAGACAACCCGACTGCCGGAACGGAACAGCTGACTAATGTAAAAGTGGAGCAGATCGATTTTGGCCTTAGAATTAATGATGACAGGACAAGCAGTGAGGAGAATCCAGCCGGTCTTCAGTCGACTGCAAGCCTGGCTCTGGCTCATTAGGGTGGAAACATAATGCCACATCGAAATCGAATCATGTAATATTCATTATATTCATCATTCCGATGATGAATATAAACAAAATAGGCTCTCCATCTTAAACTCTCTTCTCTCTCCTCCTCGCTTCCCTCTCTCTCCAACAAACTCTCCCCCTTTCCCCTCTCTCTGCTTCTCTCCCCCTTCCACCACCCTCTCTCCCTCTCCCACGACTTCTCTCCCTCGTTCGCTCAGTTTCTCTCTCTCTCTCTCTCTTAACCAGAGAGGTGGATTTTGGTGTGTGTGTGTGTGTGTGTGTGTGTGTGTGTGTGTGTGTGTGTGTGTGTGGTGTGTGTATGTATGTGGTGAGTGACGTCAGATCAAAGAGCATCTCCCAGGCTATAGTTAACACAGAGACCTATAGAACAGATGCTCCACACTGGCTTGTAGCGCTAACACTGCGTTAAACACACACACACACTCACAAACACACACACACTCACACACACACACTCACACACTCACACGCTCACACGCTCACACACACACACACACACACACACACACACACACACACACACACACTCACACACAAACACACACACTCACACTCAAAGAAACACTTACACACACACACACACACACACACACACACACACACACAACCACTCCTGCCACAACAGAAAATCTATAGGATGATGGGGGAGATTAGGGTGAGGGAGGGGGAGTCACACAGTTAAATGTGCTGCAGGCTGTTTGTGAAGCGCCACATCTGTAGGACGCCAATCACTCAAGCAGAGTACTGTACAATGTGCGTGTGTGTGTGTGCATTTTTGTGTGTACATTCACACACATACACAGACATATGCGCGCTGATGCAGAAACCAAGGCTCTATTTACATGTGTGTGTGACTAGTGTATGAACTTTTTCCGGGTTCATACACACACACACACACACACACACACACACACACACAGACACACACACACACAAACACACACACACACAAACACACAGACACACACAAACACACACACACACACAAACACACAAACATACACACTCACAGATGCGGTCAAAGGAGTGATGAGTATTATTATTATCCCTCTCCTTGGCAGTGGTCCGGGCCGACAGGCCTCCTGTGGCCCCGGCTGGGTGAGCCGGCCAGGGGCCCTCTGTATCTCTGGGGCCCCTGAGGCCCCTGATGGATGGACCAGGCTTATTTATTGGAGCAAATAAGTTCACATTGGGTGTGCATATGTGGTGTAGTGGTTTGTGTGTGTGTGTGTGTGTGTGTCTGTGTCTGTGTGTGTGTGCACGCCTGTAAGTGTGTCTGTGTGTGTTTGTGTGTGTATGTGCCTGTGTCTGTGTGTGTGTATGTCTCAGTGTGTGTGTGTGTGTGTTTGTGTGGGAGGTTGACAGGGGCTGTGTTAGCCCTTGTGCTGTGCCCTCGCAAAATAAGATGAGATAAGAAAACCGAAAATAGAAAGAGAGAGAGAGAGAGAGAGAGCAGAGTGACGTTTGGAGGATTAACGAGGAGGAGAGGTAAGGTGACTTTGGGTCGGGTCAGGAGTGTTACCTTGACCTGCCTCCTGCTGGCTGCGTGGGCAGCAAACCGGACAGTTGGGGTGGTTGGCCAGCTCTCTCCTGGACAGGGTCAGACAGGCCAGCAAACAGCCTCACCTTGGCAGAAGCTATCTGGAATCAGCCCAACCTGTACCTCAATCCTTGAATTATATATATATATATATATATATATATATATATATATATATATATATACCCCAATGGAACAATACACCATGGGGCCTATTTCACTTCATGACCCGATCATATTTCTGATAGAACTTCACCATTATCCCTGCTAAAAGCAGATTGAAGGCAAGGGGTAGTGCAATACTCGGTCCCGCCTGTTGAGGGCATTGTTGAGCTGCTCTGTGTGTTGCGATGCTGCTGTTGCTGGTTCCTCCAGTCAGAATCACACGAGAGGGTGGCACGTTCACCTCCCGGTGACCACGTATCCCGCCCGGTCCCGGTGATGAGTAATCTTGGCTGAAGAAAAATGCTTATGGAACACTTAATTGGCAAATTGCAGTTATTTTTCATTTCCTTTTACAACAAGGTGCATGTTTTTATTTATTTCTGAAACCGCTGCAGTGGGTGAGTGAACAAGCAGTAGAAAACCGTCACCTGTCTGAAACTAAGATAACTGGGAAATATGGGAAAAACAAAACAAAAACAAGTGTATTTATATTCTTATCACAGCATTGGTTGACAATGCGTCAACGTGAACACACCCGGTCGGAGGTGTCATTAAATGAGACAGTTTGAGTTATAGGTAGAGCTGAAGCCGAAGGCCAGGGCGTATTGTTAGCGGCATCAACATTCACACCCACCTCCCTGTGTGACCCCAACCAGCCTTTTCCGAAACCCAATCCATCTGCTTTGCTTATCTTTGCTTTTTGTTCTTCTGTGTTTCCTGTTTTCCTGTGACGTCAAATCACTGTACTGTAGGGAAATCCTGCGGTGCAAATGAACCGGAACATTGGGATATCAAGTAGGAATATCGCATGCATTCTAGACTTCTCCT
>NW_027641513.1:2500-17891 GCF_949987615.1 Pollachius pollachius
TCTCTGTTCCGACTGTATAAGCCTGTTATCTTCCTTCCTTCATAGTGAGAGATGAACACAGTTTATAGGCCTTTCACACCCCGTGGCGTCAAACAATTTTGACTGAAGAACTGTGGAGGAACTCCAGGCCTGAAGGGGGCAGAGCTAACCCAGACATGACAGACAGGACAGGATGTGACATGGTTAACAGACAGGATGTGACCCATGACCTCTTAACAAGCATGGGTATATAATGTTTAGGGTTAGCGTAGCAAGCACATTTTGTCTCCTCGGCCTACAAACACAGCTCATGTTCAACTACAGACGCAACTGGTATGGACTAATTCAAGTGTTATGTTTGAAGGAATCATGTTTGCTGTTTTCTGTTTGATTTGGATCTGGTTTGAATGTAAATGTGAAGTCTAAGCTGAATGTAATGGAAATGCTGGCAATTGATACTGATTAAGTTTGTAAACCATGCAGCAATTACTTTGGGATAACATGAGATGTTTAGTTTAATTATTATGATTTAGATGCATACTGATGTGGAATGTTATTGATTTGTCCTTTTGTTTATCTTGAAGGTTATCTTCAAGATAAACATACACACTTATCTTCACCTGAAATTTCAACTTATGTGCCATCTGCTACTTCACCTAATTCCATACAATTATCCAATGTTTCAAGAACCATCAAATCCATCTCAAAGAAAATACATCACCAGAACGGAACAGAGTTGTCCCTTTGCATTATTGTGTGCTGAACAAGCCATTTCCAAGTTTGGCCAGAGCTGAAATTGCTTTTAACATCTGGATAACTTGACACACCCTAATGACCTGGACTCTTCGCCCCTTCTCGACTTCACCCTTACGCACTTATTGTATGCTTTACGTCCTAGCACTTAATGTACCCACTTACTGTATGTTGTACATCCTGGCACTTAAAATAGTACTTAGCATCGGGTAGCGTCTTATCCTAGTTTTGTTGTATACGGGAAATGGGTTAACCTACCAATTGTTAGTGCTTGGCACTTGGTTCTAAGAACATCCTTACTGTACCGACAGCGATATATTGTTTCTCTTTCTTCTGACAAATATACTTATTGAAAGTCGCTTTGGATAAAAGCGTCTGCTGAATGGCCTTAATGTTAATGTTAATGTAAGTGTGGCATTGTGTTTGGTATCTTTCATATCATCATACGCTGTTGCTAATACAGGGCAGCAGTATGATTGAGCCATCAGGTCAACAGCGTCCAAATCTGCTGTGGAACAATAACTGGACTCACAGTTTACTTTTGAGTCCCCCATTTGTGCCATCTTGTCTCAGCCATCTTGGTCTTGGTCCAGATTAAAATTAAAACCACCCATGCCAACTGGAAAGGCGTAATTACCGGACTAGAAAGTTGGTAACGCAACAGACATGCTTTGTAATTTTGATTATTATATAATTCAGCAGGCTGTATACATGTGAGTAGAGGTAAGAATAAAACATGAACTCAGCATGCTTGGATAGATGTAAGCTGAGGTAAGAATAAACCCTAGACACAGCTGCGTCGCTGGCGTCTTCAGCAAAACAAGGACACCAAATCTCTAGTGGCTGGAGAACCGTTCGCTGATAAATGTCCCGGATTTAATAATTGTAATAAACAGCATTCATCAATTGTGCCCTCATTTTCGTGCACTGGCAGAATGAAACGGCATAATGATTATGTTTTGCAATTAATGATGCATGGAAAGCCTGGGACACATAATCACATCATTATGTTATTAAGCCATGTACCCCTGTGTCTAATCTCTCTGTTGTGAATTTAGACTGAAGAATACGGGTCCTTTGTATTCTATCATGCCGTCAACAATCCCTAACATTCTCAATCTGGGTTTTTGGCACAAAGTTGTGTCTGAGAAAATAAAAACGTAGACAAAAGTAGACAAATTCGCTTTTCGAACTCATTCCAAACATTTTTTTTTTCGTTATTTGTATTGCATTCCGATTTATTTTGTAAACGCACACCAACAAAGCAAAGAAAGAAACATGTGGGGGCTGTTTCGTCTTCCAGCCCACTTAGCGTCGCAGTGCTCTGCAGTCGCTAAATCTTTCAGCGGAAGAGCCTTTGTGTCCCCGGCAGCGGTGTGAACATCACGCCTGACCTGGTGGTCGGACGCTGGGAACCTGCAAAGTGAGCAGCCTGGCCGAGCGGATTTGGTTACGGTGTGCGGCACGCAGCTCCGCGGCTTTAATGAACACTACAGATGCGTCAGGCAGGGGGAGAGAGGGAGGGCGAGGCATGCCCGCAGCAATCTAAACGATGGCCAATTACCTGGCTGCGTGATGCCTCTCTTTGCCCAGAGCGGTCTGAACACGTGACCATCCCGACACATCTGCTACCTTAAAAATAGTATCAATGAATATTATATTGTTTAGCTCATTAGTATTAAGTATTATTATTCTTCTTACCGTTCAAAATACAGATCCTATTTAGTTCTAATTGTTAATATCTTAATCTCTTATTACTTTTCTCTTCTGTTAACCTCACCCTATACATTTCGCTGACGCATTATTGTACAAAAAAATCTGCACAACATAACAGTTCCAAATTTAGAGGGAGAGAGCACACGTGCGAGAGGAGTCCAAGAGAGAGGGAGGGAGGGAAATAGGAGTATAAGAGAGAGAGCCATAGCCAGAGATGGAGAGAGAGAGAGAGAGAGAGAGAGAGAGAGAAGCAAGCAAGAAAGAGTCTGGCCATCTGCACGCTTCTTCATGTCAGCCCGGGGGGGGGCAGGGTGTGGGTGGGGGGAGGGGGGGGGGTGCAGTGTGGAGCACAAGGCTGCTGTAATGCAGAGCCGCTGTGTGCCTCGGATTGGTTCTTTATGTAAGAGTTACATAACAGATGCCATCAAGATGCTCGCTGCCTCCACATTTAGGCAACCATCTGCTGAGAGATCTCTCTCTCCTCCGAGATGCAGCGCGGAGGATTCCTGTGCCCGGCGCCTGGTCCTGCTGTTTAAATATTCAGGCTTGGCAGTGCCGTGTACTTAGTGTTTCGGGTGAAAGGCCCGTCCGCTCTGCTGGCGACGACTAAGGGTCTGTGTGCGAGAGTATGCTAATATAAAATACACAACAAGCACAACGTGAACTCGCTCTCGCGTTCAGTCGATCGGGGGGGGGAGGGAAGGGGTGTCGGATCAGACCACGAGACAACGAGAGGATCTTGCGTCTCGGCTGCCTCTGAGACGTCCCAGGCTCACGGTTCACGGCACACGACGTTTGAGACGCGGACAGAACCGCGTAGGCCCTCGGCCTCTCTTTCATATGTTCCTCGCAAGAACGAGTAAACACGACGGTACCCCCGTGATGCCACACTAGAGCCAGTCACGCCTAGGGGGGCAAGAGAATAACATTTACGACAAACATTTTTATTCGGTGGTGAGGCAGAGGCAGATTGATATGGTTCCCCTTGCCATGCTTTTAAGACTTGATACTCACTTGTTCAGAGTTCATCTGGAGTCTGCATAGCTTCCCTCCTTACCCTCCCCCACACCTCTCTTACGCATCTTATTGTGTGATGTACGTCCTTGCACTTAAAAATAGTACTTAGCATTGGGCATCTCGAATCTTATCCTGGCTATCTTTGTTGTACACGAGAAATGGGTTAACCAAGCGATTGTTATTGTTTGGCACTGCTTCTATGGACATCCTTACTGTGCAGACAGCGATATATTGTTTCTCTTTCTTCTGTCAAATGTACTTACTGTAAGTCGCTTTGGATAACGCGTCCCCTTTGTGCTTCTGCAGACTTGGGGAGTAAACCCATTTCTAATCTACCCAGTCTGATTTTACAACCTCATGGTAAAATGGAAAAGTTGTAAGCACCTCTTACCAATTTGATTGTGTTGCTAGTTCATCAGCTAATGTTTATATTCTCTTATAGCGACCTTATGGAAAAGACTTCCTAACTTGACCATTTGACCGGGTATTTTGTTAATTGCGATGTATGTTAATTGCAATTTATGTTGTAAGTATGAGGTTTTCTGATTTTACAACCGCATGCAACCTTATGGAAAAGACTGCGGTCCCCACTTGATAATTTTACCGTACCAGCAAATCAACGTCTGTTTCCAACGGCAAAGAATGTGGACGTTCATTGGCGAATATACCTCAAGACAACGCAGAATTCACTCTACTACAGTGGCACACTACCAATTTTGGTTGCACCCCTTTTTTCGACATCTCAGTATTGGCGTGTCCTTTGCCACGTAACATCCATCTGTGTACGTTCATTTAAAAGAGATTCACTTACTTTAAATAAATTGTAGAATGTAATATCGAGTCGTTTTTTGTGCCTCGACCTCCCTTCTCTCACGAACCGAATAATCGCGCTCCTCCTCCTGTTTCACAAAGCTCTTCCCAGTGATAATAACAGGTCGCTGAGGCAATACACTCCAGTTACCATATTTTCTTTTCTTATCTGTGCGTTCCGTCATCTACAGTAGTGCATTTCTTCGCAGGCTCTTGAATAGCGCCAGTGCTGCGATGCCATTTAATTGAAACCTTTTACAGTGCACAAACCGCCCTTTTTGCTTTATGATCGTTTGAAGTACCCCCCCATACATTTAAAGCAGTGTGTCTTCCGCTGAACTTAAGTGGGTCGTGTTTCCACTGAAAGCTCCAACACCGATGCCGCCATACAGCCTATATACCGCCACGCTATAACTTCAAGCACTGCTCAAAACCTTGGCGCGCAACGCAGTGCCTTTCATAACCACTCGTTATAATAAACCCAGAACAAGTCCTACAACCGATGCTACCTGACTCGGCGCTTCGTGGCTCGTCTAGTATGTCATGTATGACCCGCATTGAAGCTCTGCTGTAACCAAGTCAGACCCGGGCCGAAAGACACTGACTGTGTTATTCTGATTTCCTTGTGTTTAACAATTAGACCGTTTCAGAAAGGAAATGGTGGCGTAAGAGTGGTGCAGTGCCACTATTACTTTGTTGGAGAGAACCCTATAATGTATGTATATATGTAAAGATATATATATATATATACATGTATGAATATGAATAAATCTATATATATATACACATATGGGTGCCCTGCTTTGCTAAAAACGTTCCCTTCCGATCCGAATTCAATGACCCCAAAACAGTTCCTTACCGAACTGAAATCCATGACCCCAAAACAGTCATATTAACTAAGCCATGACTCCTGTGAACCGTTCCGACCCTGCCATCGAGTGTTCCCCTTCCTCTTCCTCTCCGTCTCACGCTAGTCAGAGCACAGCCTCTCATACACCATCGTCGTAGCCTACCGTCAGCCACGGGGGCCCTGGGTGTGCCGCGCTCCAACGGTAACCCGCGGTGACGGGGCCCCGACGAGAAGAGCGCCTCATTAAAGCCGTGGCATTAAAGCTAAAGAATCAACGGGGTCTGACCCCCTCTCCCTCCCCACCCTCGACAGGGACACGATGCAGGGGCGCTCGCGGCTTGGCTACCCTCTGTCCGCAATGTAATAGGTTTATAAATAGAACGATCCCACGTTCGTTATGAAGATAGATTACAGGAGGCCGACTCACGTGGAGGAACCGATGTGGAATACACAGAGAGGGAGGGAGAGAGGGGGAGGGGGGTGAGGGGGAGAGAGAGGGAGATGGAGAGATAGGAAGGGAGAGACAGAGAGAGAGGGAGATGGGGAGGGAGGGAGAGAGAGGAGGAGAGATGGAAAGGAGGAAGGGAGAGAGAGGGGGAAAGAGGGAGAGAGAGGGAAGGGGAGAGGGACCGAGAGAGGGAGGGAGATGGAGGGAGAGAGAGGGGAGAGGGAGATTGAGAGAGGGAGAGAGAGGGAGAGGGAGAGGGAGAGAGAGAGAGGGAGAGAGAGAGATGGGGAGCGAGACGTATTTCCTGCAGGCGGAGGAAGTGTGGCCTCTGAGCAGGCTCTGTTACAGCACAGCTACAGCATCAGCTCCCACCTCTCAGGAGAGCGCATAATCATATTTCAGCGAGGGGCTTGACGACTCTATGCCACCGCAGTGTGGTGTGTGTTTGTGGGCTGTGTCTGTGGTGTGTGTGTGTGGTGTGTGGTGTGTGTCTGTGGTGTCTGTGTGTGTCTGTGCTCCAAGGCAGATCGTTGGCGGCGCCTCCGCCGTCTCCAGAGTTTGTGCCGGCGGTCACAGTCGAGGATGCGGAAAGGCTAAATCTCATTAGCCATAAGTGTTTTTAATGCTGACGTGTTCGAGTTGGCTCACATTTGTGTGCGTGCGCGTGTGTGTTTGTGTGTGTGTTCGTGTCGGCTGATGTGTCTGTTTGTCTGCGTGAGTGTGTGTTCGTGTTGGCTGGTGTTTGTGTGCGTGTGCTCGTGTTTGCTGGCGATTGTGTGCGATTTGTTTTTGTTGGTGTTGCCTGATGTGTGTGGGTGTGTGGGTGTGTTTGTGCTGGCTGATGTGTGTGTGTGTGTGTGTGTGTGTGTGTGTGTGTGTGTGTGTGTGTGTGTGTGTGTGTGGCTGATGTTTGTGGGAGTGCGTGTGTGTGTTTGCATTGGCTGATGTTTCTGTGTGTGTATTCGTGTTGGCTGGTGTGTGTGTTTGTGTGTGTGTGTTGGGTGGTATGTGCCTGTTTGCCGCGGTGTGTGTCAGCACACACCTGACCTATCAGAGACAAGCTGGGCAGTGACACCAGGAGGAGGAGGGGCTCCCGGGGGTTTCAATTTGTCACCCCCTCTTCTCTCCCCCCCCCCCCCCCCCCCGCACCCTTTGACACTCTGCGGCCCCTGTAGACCACCCCCACCTCCCCCTGCCTCCCACCCTCGCCCCAACCGCCGCAGCCTCTCTCCTGAGCTGAATGGGGTCTTGCCTCCCTCTCTCTCTCTCTCTCTGGCGGCAGCTTACCCTGAGCTCAGCCCCATTCTGTGCGAAGACACCGTATCCACTTTGACAGTAACCTTGAGAAACTAGGACTAGAGGGGGGGGGGGGGGTTACATTCCACGTTACATTCTCCTCTTCTCCTTTAACGGTAGGACCGCTCGTGAGGCCAGCCTCCCTCAAGGGAGGCTGTCACACAGCCACACAGCGGTCGATGCAACGAGCTGCCCTCCAAAACTATTGGCCGACATTTATAACTTTGGCCCTAATGGTGTGGCCGTGATGAAAGCCCTGTTTTAAAAAGAAAAAAAAACGGAAAGTGTTACGCAATGGAACAGAGGACAGTCCTGTTTTATTCATCCCTCAAACTCCCTCGTTCCTCTCGCCGACTAGCAGTTACGCTCCAAACGGAGTACCATAGGGGAGCTTTTGTATTAATGGTGAAGTCAAGGGGCACCAGAATAACTACTGGTAAAATGTGTAGACAGAAGAAAAGTGGGATTCTCGGCACACAATCTGTGTGTGGGACGTGCGCACACACACACACACACACACACACACACACACACACACACACACACACACACACACACACACACACACACACACACGACCCCGGTTTGTGAGTGGGGGCGTCTGCACTGAATATAATCTCATTCCTATGAATACTGGGGCCTCATTCCCAAATGTACCTCCTCTCCCCTCCCCCTCCCTGCCTAGAGCACTGCCCCCTGGCCTGAGCTAGGCTGTCAGCTCCGAGACGCCCGCCATGTAATATTCACATCACCATAAGCCACGTCGGATCGTGCTGACAGCCACATGGCACTAGGCTGTCTCCTGATCAGCAAGACGAGTCCCTGCTCACCTTGGTTCGGTTCTCCCTCTCCGCTGTCACTGATGTCACCAGCGTTATTATCACCGCCATCACCACCATCTTCATAGCCATAGCTATTACCCTCACCACCATCACTAGCACCCTAACCATCATCACTACCACCCTAACCATCATCACTACCACCATCACCGCCATCGCCACCCTCATCATTATCACCATCACCACCACCACCCTCACCAACACTACCGTCACCACCATCACTACCACCATCACTACCACCGTCACCACCATGACTACCACCATCACCTTCGTCACCACCATCACTACCACCCTCACCAATACTACCGTCACCACTACCACCCTCACCTTCCCTACCACCCATACCACCATCACTACCATCACTACCACCCAAGTACCCTCACCACCGTCCCCTTCCTATAGCTGCCACCTCCCCTTCTCCTGTGGTTGCTAGCCTCACCCCCGCTGCTCCTATCGGCTCTATCTCTCGCAGCGTCTCTGCTGAATAGACCCGGCCTATTATTAGATCAGCCCTGAATATATGAGGGAGAGAGGGAGAGAGGGGAGAGAGAAAGAGTGCGAGACATAGACATATACATTGAGACATAGAGACTAGAATGTAAAGAGGAGCGTTCTCCATTAGCCCTGGTGTCTTGTTTACACTCAAAGCGCCGTGTGTTCTCAGTGTTTGTTTGCCTAAGCGGTGCATATGCTACTTACGATGAGTGGCTGAGGAAGCATGCGGCGGGAGCTGTGTCATTGGCCCAGAGTACCCCGCTGCAGAGAGCACATACATTAAGGGGGTACAGTGAATATCATCTCCCTCGGCAACAGTGATTAATCTCACTTTGGTCTCTTTACTCGGCTTGCCCGCGAGCAGCATGTTGACATGTCAGCCTGCATTTCCGCGGCAATTCGTTCATTACCGACGCCTCAATCCTCCTCCAAGAGCGAACCAACATACATGTATGTGGGGGTTTGCTGCGGAACGACTTTTTTTTTTTTTGCCACCGTATAGCTCTGTGTGAACGACCCCTGAAGCACCCCCTATATTTCCGCCATCTTTACCGTTTGCCTTCTAATCCATCCAGGGGGTCACCCTGTGTCCTTTTTATGACCACTCTGTACATTTTTAACCGCGAGCATTTCGCAGAGCTAGAGCACTAATTCATTTTGCTGTATTTTCCCCCAAGGGCGCCGTGCTCTTTGTGAAGGTAATGTCCTTTCACACCCCGTGTCAACACTTTAATTGGCTTTGCACTTTGCCTCATTCATCTATTGTCTCCCGTGACTTTATCTTGTGCGTTTATGTCTGGGTCTTTTTTTTTTTTTTCTCTTCTTTCTTTCCAGACGTCATTGTCACAGTGGGCAGGCTGACCCATGACCCCTCCCACACACACCCCGCCCGCCACTCCCTGCACCTTCCCCAAGCCCCCCCGGCACCGGTCAGCCACTCAACCGTCCAGCCACACACACTCACACGCAAGCACTCACGGGCACGGCACACACACACACACACACATCAGTCACACACTCACCCACACGCACACAAGCAGGCACGGGCACGCCACACACACACACACACATACGGGCACACCTTTCGCACGCACATACATATGCATGCGTGCACACAAACATTCGCCCACATACACAGGCACACCTGCCACACACACACACAAACACACTGCCACATACACTCACACACACAAACTTCTCACAAACACGTTCCTTACACACACACTTTCCTCACACACCTACACACACACCTGCCATACAGACACACACAGGTGGCACACGCATACACTTGGTATTTCCTCAACATGTGCACTCAGAATACCAATAGGCTCCAGTTTGTGTGTGCTGTCGGAGTCCTCTCCCATGCCCGGGCTGGACAGGTAAAGGCCCCAAAGCAAGGGCACACCGGGCCTCTGTGGTAATTGCAAACAATACGTTTGCTGTCTACTGTCTAAAAGAGCAGACTAATGAGATACACTGAGGCTGGAGGTAGTTGTCCTTCAGGCCTTACGATTTATACCTCAATGAGTCCAATAGCGACAGGACTCTTGGTCTGCCTTGTCAATTCCTATTGTTCGATGGACGGAGAGGCGGGCGGGGGCCCCGAAACCAATCAATAGATGTGCTGGCCCTGTTTCAAGGTAAGCAGCCGCCCCCACTCCATTTTGTTCTCACTGGTACACGACCACTGAACTTCTGTCGCTATGGGTGAGTAATGGTTGTCTCTAGCCTGCAGGGCAGACCGGAAACAACAACAAAACACAGACCATTGACAGGAAAACTTTTCAAGAGCGTACCGTCCTACCCCGGTTCGGTTTTCTGTGTATTTCTCGCCAAAGTAGAACCGCTGTGTGGTGGCTGGGAGTGAATAAGTGGTGGATATTGACCACCTCAGGGACGGGAACGTCGATAGGGAGAGGAAGGATCATGCGTTGTGTACCGGTGACAGACAGACAGGCCGGCTGCTGTGCCGGGCTTCGTGTGTGGAAGCCCGGGTATTGAGTGTGTTGGGGGGCCTCCCCTCGCGCCAGGGTATATAGCAATGTTAGCTCACGCTGTTAACAGACCTGACGATCAATGACGGGCAAATGGAGAACTCAGAGCTGTGACGGTAGAGGACGCAGTGTAGGTCGACGTCGTCGGCACCTCGGCATAAACCCAACAGCATAACCCGTTTACTATCGTCATAATAGAAGATGTGTCGTCTTATGACACAGATGTTCCCTCGCAGCTTTTGTATTCCTGGACTCGGAGATTTGACTATTTGTCACAGTCTCGCAGCTTCTCCGGTTTGCTGATTCAATTATAAAAAAATGAAATAAAAGGAGTTCAACTTGAGCTGTTGGAATGGTTTGTATAAACTCACGGATTACTTTTTGTTATTTAATAAAGTGAATGCCCTTACGTTAATATTGCTTTATAATGAGAGTAATTTGAGTGATTCTGTTCGAATCTCCGCTCTCCGCTTGAGCTGACAAAGACCCCCTTGCCTATGGCAGAATCATGGAGTCCTTTTCAGGTGGAAAAAAAAAAAAGTCTGCTAATGGAAGCGGTTAAACAGTGAATTTTCCATTGTAATTACCCTGGGAAAGGAATTGTACAGCACTTAGGGCCAATCACAGAGAAACTGGCAATCAGAAATGAAACTGCCTCGGTTAAATTTTTGCCTTTGCTCGTATTCAAAGGTGAAGGTAAGTGGATAGTGGGGGTGGGGTTTGAACAGTAATAAAAAGATAAGTGGAACAAAAACAAATCCGTGTGTGTCGGGCTCACACACCAAACTGTGAGACGGATTTTCTTCTTATCTGGAAGGGATTGTCAGTTGGAGATTACCACCTGAAAAAGTAAAAGGTTTCCCTGTTCGAAATCATCTGATCATGTTTCTCACAGACCAAAGACATGATCGCTAAGCTATCTACAAGCTAACGCTACCAGAATGATCTCAAAGAAAGGGTTGAATGAGAACACACCGCTCTAACAGAGTTTATGTCAGGAGGACAAACCGAAAAATCACCCAGTTGGCCTACTCTACCGCAGAATCACTGATGATCCGACTCATTACTAAAGATATGAATCTAATAAATCACCTCACCACAGCTCACCACAGCTAGCTCTGCAGTTCCGATGGAGACCGAACAGAGAGGCCTGGATATATGGATACATACAGGACTTATACCTTATTATCTCAGCGTCCATGAAACAGATCTCCATAAAATGCAGCCCAGATTAATCAAAGGCAGAGATAAACCAACAAAAGCCCTTGTTGAGAGCAGAGTATATCAAAGATACTAAAATGTATTTCTTTGAACCGTGTTCATACATCTTTTTTGATCCAGGGGCCAAAGAAAACAAAACAGCGTTGTAAGAGGGCCTAAGGGGGAGCGAGAGGGGGAGAGGGGGTCTTTGTGTATTGCTGACGTCTTTGCAATCTCAGCAGACTATCACACCGTTATCCACGATCAAGGTCAGCTCCCATCATGCACTGGGACCCCTTCATTCTCCCGCTCGGTATTCCAAGCGCCTCCATAAGATGTTGGCAGCAGTTTTTGCTTGGCAGATCCCTGCCCGACGAGAGAGAGAGAGAGAGAGAGAGAGAGAGAGAGAGAGAGAGAGAGAGAGAGAGAGAGAGAGAGAGAGAGAGAGAGAGAGAGAGAGAGAGAGAGAGAGAGAGAGAGAGAGAGAGAGAGAGAGAGAGAGAGAGAGAGAGAGAGAGAGAGAGAGAGAGAGAGAGAGAGAGAGAGATTCTTTGAACCTGTGGTCAGCATTCCCCGTGCGTCTCTCTGAGCTAAATGCTCTTCTTCTTCTCCTCCTCCTCCTACTCCTCTTTTCAAGCCCGAGCTGACAGGAAGAGATGGTTGTTGTGCACCTGGCATCTTTCATCGACCCCCCCCCGTCCTGTCCTCACCGAGCCCCCGCCCCCCCCTCCCTCCTCCCTATCAGTACTTGGACTGATCCTCTCCTCCGCACTTTTCACTAATTGTCCATTCCTCCTCCGTTTCCCTGGAAGTGGGTTCTGACACATGGCTCCTGTACGACATCACCGCTCTCTCTCTCCCTCCTGCCTGGAGGGTGAATAACGATATAAACGGAAATGCTAACTTGTTATTCCGTATCACCGCTCGATATTAAACCGTCAAGTTTAACGGCCCTCACGTGAGGCGCTTCTTAAAAAGTAATGAAGGGCCATAAATAAAAGAATCACGTTTTCAGTAAAACAGATCTCTCTGTGTTTATCCTAAAGACCTCTCCATGTCAACGCGACGGAGTCTCTGCCTTTTAATCTTGTTGTATTATTTAGATTGATGCGTAACAGAGCAAAAACCAGTGCCGACCAATCACGGCGGTTAATCCCGCTATCACGTTTGACCGCGGCGGGTCCGGCGAGCTCCGCGGTGGCACGGCAGGTGTGGCTTGTTAACCGTGGCGTTGATTAAGCGTGTCGATAAGCGGCTTAAGAAAAGGATAAAGACTCATCACGATTCATCCATATTCATCACGCTGTGATGAATGGTGTTTTAGTATTTTAGAGAGGCTGTCAGCTCTTCTGCTTTTTAATGGTGCCCTTGTTATTTTACAGTTGGTTTAGTTTCGTATTACTTGTGGGATGTGGGATATATTTTGAGCAGAGGACAAAGTTGTACACCGATGATAAAGGATGATGTGATATTGACTGAGATAACAGTACAACCACCAGGCACGTTCCTTCTACTAAATTGACAATGCCCCGTGAATGTTGCTCACTAAACCCGTTTCCTAATTGTCAGACGCCCACTGCGAGCCACACGGTGAAGCTGAACGCTGTTGAAGATATCCATGTTTAAATATACCTCCGGATACTCGTTTACAGGGTGGATCATTACCCATCTCCCTGTGTAATCCTCTTGATGCGCAGGGAGACGTTGCAGGGGCTTCAGTATAATGCAGTGTGCCAGTGTATCTATGTATGCAGGCTCAATCAATACTGATACGCCTACAATCGGTCCAACCTTGCTCTGTGGGCCCCGGTTTGTTTGTGTGTGTGTGTGTGCGTGGGTGTGTTTAAGAGCATGTGTGTGTGTTTCCTTGTGTTTGTGTGTGTGTGTGTCTCTGTGCATTTCCATTTGTTTCCCTGTGTGTGTGTGTGTGTGTGTGTGTGTGTGTGTTTTCCCTGTATGTGTGCTTGTGTGTGTGTTTCCCTGTATGTGTGCTTGTGTTTTTTTCATGTGTGTATGTGTGTGTGTTTTTATGTGTGTCTTTGTTTCTGCATGTGTGTTACCCTGTATGTGTGTGTGTGTGTGTGTGTAGCTGTGTGTGTGCTACCCTGTACACGGTGTGTGTGTGTGTGTGTGTGTGTGTGTGTGTGTGTGTGTGTGTGTGTGCGCGCTTGTGTGTGTGTCTAAGCATGTGTGTTTCCCTGCGTGTGTGCGTGTTTGTGTGTGTGTGTGCGTGTGCGGGGAGGGCCCAGATTAAAGCGGCTTTGTCTCCGGGTAAGTGGATTAGCAGCAGGTACAGTGCTCCCTGTGCTTGCTCGGCAATTGTGTTAGTGCACTTCCTCCCTGGCTGCGGAGAGGGCCATCTGCCATTTAGCTCTGATGGATGGTCCTGAGCAAGCTTCACTACTGCCGCCACGCCGAACACCTGCTGCATCCTGATCAGACACTTGCTCCAAATCTGGCTCAGATCAGTCAGGGCCGTGGCGCCCTCATGACGGACAGACAGACAGACAAGCGACAAACAGTGAAACCGAGATCCACGCGACAACGTTTCGTGTCCCCCTCGCATAAGCACCCGAATCTTGACGGTTTCACTCAAGCATTTTTTTATATTTTACGATCGGGGTTGAAATATATCAAAAAGCTTGAATGAAAACGCCAAGATTTGGAGGGCTTGTACTGCCGGATAACTGGTGTGTGAGCCGCACTAAAGAAGCCGCCATGTGTGGTTCATTCTGGGCCTTGTCCTTGTTATATCTGTGAACAGACTGTGGGACTGGCATCGGAAGGCAGCAGCCCTGCCAATACCTAACAGGATTGTGTCTCTTGGAGCATGAGCCCATCGAGTGACAAAGTATGTCTACTCCGCACCCTGGAGGGAGCATAAAAAAAGAAGAGAGAGAGAGAGAGGGCTAAAAAAAGAGAGCAGGGAACGGACGGGTTGAAGGCCAGGGTGCATCTATCTGCCATCCTGAAGAAGCCACTGTTGCAGATAGAAGATGAGAATCTGATCTATAGAAAGAACATCTCATCCACGGGCTGGCTGGGTCTGAGTGATGGGTCATTCAGACAGTGCACAAAGGGAACTCTGGAAAAGATAGGGGGATAACCGGCTTTGATCTGACACGCTGGAGGAAAATGAGGAAGCGAGCAAAATAAATCCATACTTCTTATTTTCTTTATCTTGACAGCAGTGGAAACGCTTTAGTGAAACAGGACTTGTATCCTTTTGAGGGTTTGTAGAAGATACTTCATGCTGTCATGTGAAGCACCGACGACCACCAACCATGGAGCGAGCAGGGTTTACCCGAAGAGAGATGGGGGGGGGGGGGGGGGGGAGAGATATACAGAGAGACACAAAGACAGAACACAGAGATAATGTAAAAGGGGCCCGAAAGAGCCTGATAAAGGAAAAGCTAATACATTTACACAGAGCTGGAGAATGGAAATGCACAGGTGGACCCCGTACCCTAATGGTAATGACTCCCTTCCACGTCTCAGTGTGTGAAGAATCATTGCCGGTTTATACGAATTTAAAGGCAGATGAAATTAAAATATGCAGCACGAGGGACATTCAAAGACACTAGAATGGTAATTAAGTGCAGTCCCACATCGTTTGATTGTTGTTATGTGTCGGAAGGCTTAATTTTGTCTGATGCATTATTCATATTCCACTCCATCCCAACGTCGCACACGGTTGTTAACATCTGCCAAAAGATTTCTTTATCTCTTGGAGATATGTTTGGGGCTGAACTACAACGGACAATCGAAGGGCCATGGTGCATGCCGCGGCCATGGTGGATGGTTGCGATAAATTGGCATGGCGTATGGCTGCAGGGCATGCCATGGTGGGTAGCTGAGGTGTCATTGCCAGGGTGTATGGCTGCGATGCATGGCATCGTGCCTGGCTGCGGTGCATGCCGTGGTGGGTAGCTGCAGTGTCATGCAAGGCTGCGAGGCCAGGCTGAGCTGCATGGGTGGTGAATGGTTGCGGTGC
>NW_027641512.1:0-12500 GCF_949987615.1 Pollachius pollachius
TGTGTGTGTGTGTGTGTGTGTGTGTGTGTGTGTGTGTGTGTGTGTGTGTGTGTGTGTGTCGGGTTCCACCTGGTGAATGATGTTGCGGTTCGGTAGAGATGATATTGTGTAATTTGCTCTCAAGGTCAGGAGAGTCAGTGTGTGTTTGTGTGTGCGTGCATTCTCGCTCTTGTGTGAGAAGAAGCAGGCCACACATGTGTGAGTGCGCACAGACCAGAATATACGCAGCTGTGAAAACACCTGGGACGGACACGGACACGGACACGGACACGGACACGGACACACACACACACACACACACACACACACACACACACCCCATTTCTCATCATTCAGATGAGACACGTCATTTCTCATCTGTGCTCCTGTTCCTTAAGTCTGCTGATCCTAACCTGAGTTTACCTCTCCTCTGTACTTTGAATCAAAGACTCAGACACGCACACACACAAACACACACACCTGGATAGTGTTATTTTCAAAGACCGTCCAAATTAAGATCCACTAAAATCTTTTTTGGAATAAAAGGATGAATTTCTCGTGTGTGTGTGTGTGTGTGTGGGGCCAAGGTATCCCATGAACGTGACGTTTGATAGGTGATGTTTATAGTGAGCGGAGGGGAAACTGTCACCTGATCTTGATGGCTCACTAGGACCTCGTTATACAGCTTCAGGGGTTCATTGAGTTTAACGCACGCACGCACACACATCCACACAAGCGCTACACCCTGACGTCCCAGACAGGCCATTTTGTGCACGGACAGAAGTGTTTCAGTAGCCTAAAATGACTGCATGTACCCCTACCACCTCCACACTAAAGACTGTGATTCCCATCCAAGGAACCCACCTCCTGAATAACATTCCCTGCAGTGGGAGCGCTCTGAATCCCATGAATCCGTCGGTCCTGTTGGCGTGCATGCGGTGCCCCTGTTCCTGACGGCGTAATCAGGCGGCACTTCAGGGGCCCGTGTGTTAACCAGGGCCCCGTGATTGGAGGGGCTCTCGGGTTTCATGCTAATTGCAGCAAAGGAGCAGTGAAAACAGCGGTCATAGTCTGGCTCCGACCTCTGGGGTAGCTGCTGCCCCCGTCGCCCGAGACCTGCCGGCTCCCACGGCCGGGTCTGTCCCAGCTCTCTCCACCTCGGTTTACCTGCTGCTGCTAGTGTGGCGCTGACCGGATAATTATACCTAATACCTGGCCGGGGAGCTGGTGTCTGTGTTTGCTCTGGCGGACACGTCTGTCCTCCCTCCCTCCCGTTCAGACACATTTCTGAGATTTCTGTTCCGATAATTCATGATTTCCCCATGAGAAACACAAATGATTTGTATTGGTGAAAATATTTTGATTCAATTCCTTTTAATCATCTTTTATGTCTCTCTCTGTCTCTCTCTCCGTCTCTCTCTTAGATTGATGCTTCTCACAGGAAGGAGAGTTTGAAGTCAATGACCGAGACTTTCTATGCTGCCATATTTGGATACGATGAGGTGAGAGAAAGAACTTTACAGACGAAGTTCACTTGTACACATTCATCCAAAGCGATTTACAACGGTTCACACATATTCAACCATGAGTCAACCGTGCAAGGCGACAATTCCTCGGGAGCAGTTAGGACTAGGCGTCTTGCTCATCTAAACACATCTACATTGATATTTAGGGAATTTTGCAGACGCATTATCCAAAGCGACTTACAATAAGTACATTTGTCAGAAGAGTCGACAGTACAGTAAGGACGTTCATAGAACCAAGTGCCAAGCTAGGTTAACCCATTTCCCGTGTACAACAAATACAGCTAGGATAAGATGCTTCACAATGCTTAGTACTATTTTTAAGTTCCAGCTTAAAATTGCAAGCTAGGTGGCACTTCAAAAAAAAAAAAGGTTAAGCAGCTTATGTGTTATAAAACAATTATGTTTAGGAGAAATCTGTGTAGAGATTTCACTGTGTGCCTGTCTCTCTCTCTCACTCACTCACTCACACACACACACTCACACACAGGGCATCCTGTCTGACGACAGAGTGCTGGCTGCAGCCCTGTGGAGGAACCTGTTCAACAGAGAGTGTGACGACCCCAGACAGCTGGAGCTCATGTTGGAGTATGTTCGCAAACAGGTACAACCATAAATATATATATCTACGCACAGTTGACCTGACGTTGGTGGGTGAATGTGAGGCACTAATTGTAAAGCGCTTCGAGTGAGCGTGGTTTGGAAAGTGCTGTACAAGTGCAATCCATTGCACACAACATGCACAGGTCTCGTGCACATTATCAGGTGAATCCATACTTCAGTTTCATATGCCATTTCTATATTTCCCTCCTGCTCTTCTCTTTCCTCTGGCTAATCTTTCCTTCCATCCACTGCTGTCAACTTTACTCTCCCCTCATCTCTCGTCTTCCCTCTCTGACAATCCTTTTTTTCCTCCTCCTCCTCCTCCTCCTCCTCTTCATCTGTGTTTTATATCATTTTTGTTGGAGTGAAGGCTGCAGGTGCCAGAAACACCTGCAGCTCCATCTGCTGCTGGGGCCTCAGCCTGATCTCATTAACCCCCTCACCCCCCTTTCACCTCCTCCTGCTCCCCTTCACCGCACAATCACCTCCTTCCCCTGCCTCCCCTCACCTCCTCTTCCTCCCCCTGGCTCCCCTCACCTCCTCTTCCTCCCCCTGGCTCCCCTCACCTCCTCTTCCTCCCCTCACCTCCTCTTCCTCCCCCTGCTTCCCTCCCCCTCCCCCTCCCCCCCCGTCACTTCCTTTTCCCTTCAGTCTTATCTTCCTCTTGCGGCCTGTTCTTCTCTCTTTCCCTCGGTCTTCAACTCAAGAAACACACAAACGCGCACGAACGCACGCACGCACACGCTCACTCACGCAAACGCACGCGCACACACAGGAGCAGGTGGGCCGGGGCCCGGGGTCTTTTTCCGTAGTAATCAGGCGGTGAAGTGCGACTGTGCTCACGAGGCTTTGGGGGGCGGCCTCTGCTCTGACATCACAACAAGTGCTGTGGTCTCCGGCATGAGGTCCCAACAGCCCACTGGGTCCTGTAAACCCTGAATCCTCGTCGCACTATCAAAGAGTTCCCCTCCCTCCCCCACTTACCCCGACCATCTGAAGGGCCAGCTAGCCACCGCTAGGGTAGGCTGTTCATTTGAGAAGCATTTTCCGTCGTATTTGTGGAAATTCTTTCAGCATCTCACCAGCAATCGATGACTCAAATGCCTGAAATATTTTTATAAATCCAGTATGTGTCCGGCCTGTCGCAGGCCTGTGATAAGCTTGTCCAACCCTTCGTACCGGCTGCATTGATTGGAAAGCTTACCTGTCTCTTTCTCTGCCTACCTACCTGTCTGTCTGGCTGGCTGGCTAACTACCTACCTGTCTGCCTGTTTGCACCGTCCCCTTCAGGGCAGAGCTACTGCTAAAGCTGGAGAGCTAGGCTTGTGTTTTTTTTGGGGGGGGGGGGTATTTATATTCTACTCCGGCTGGATTCTCCAAGTTTCCTACCCTAGTTAAAATGGACGATAAGATTGGACTTCGGTCAAGAGTCATTAGGTCTAAGAACATTTTGACCCTTTAATAAGGTCTTCACGTGGTCCCTCTAAACGTACTCTTGGGGACATCTGGTGGTCGCCGAGGGTACTACAGGTGGGGCGTCTTTAAAAAAGATTGACATAATCAAAAATGAATATACGTTTATAATATATTTTCTATTAAAATATAATAGTTTTGTAAATCATTGAGGATAAAATCACAACCTTTTGGTTAAATAAAGTGTTATGGTTTCTTTCTCTTTCAAATGACAGAAGATTTCCTTTAAATAGTGGCGCTTTGAGTCATCAATACATCAGTTCTATCAGCACAAGGTGTGTGTGTGTGTGTGTGTGTGTGTGTGTGTGTGTGTGTGTGTGTGTGTGTGTGTGTGTGTGTGTGTGTGTGTGTGTGTGTGTGTGTGTGTGTGTGTGTGTGTGTGTGTGTGTGTGTGTGTGTGTGTGTGTGTGTGTGTGAGAGAGAGAACGGCAACATACTTCCTTCAATGTTTGGATCAGTAATCTTCCCATGTAAGTCAAGAACCGAATAAAAGTATTAATGTGTGTGCATTCTCTGTGTGTGTGTGTGTGTGTGTGTGTGTGTGTGCGTGTGCGCGTCCTCTACAGATGCAGTACATCGACTCCCTGGACGCGGAGGACCTGCTGCTCACCGGGGAGGTGAAATGGCGCCCCATGCTGGAAGAGAACGCGCAGAGCATCCTCAAGGTGGCCACGCCCACCTACAACGACGCCGGCCTCTGAGGCCCCGCCCACTCCTCTCTCTCTCCCCTCTGCATCTCCAACATGTTTTCCTGTTTGTTTTAGTCTTTTTTCTTCCCCCCCCCAGTTACATTGTAGACAATCGCCATGGAGATCTGAGGATACTGTAGTCCTAACCTTCACAGTTGTGTTCGTCCCCTCCCCCTCCTGGCGAGAGGAGAGAGAGGAGTTTTGTTTATTTCTTTTAATCCTCTCCTCCTTTCCTCACTCCACCCTTCCGGAGTGAGACACTCAAAGGGACATCTCCCCCCCCCCCCCCCCCCCCCTTTCGTTATCTTCTCCATTGCCGGCCTATCCCAGGTCCAAACCCCCCCCCAGATCGGAGAGAAAAATCTCAGGCCCTCTCTCTCGCTCTCTCTCTCTCTCTCCAGACTCTCACACTCTAACCCAGTGACCCATCCCCACCAAAAACATCTCTTTGGCCCCACCAGGCAAAACACACGACCCCCCCGCCCACCGCCGCGGTTTCCTGTGAGTTCAGAGAGCACTTCCTGTTTACAATAGTACCACTTCCTGTCTAGGGAGGAAATAAGAACGGATAGACACACACCAAGGAAAGATCTCAAACTGCTTCTGTGTATTTATAACGCTCACATTCTCACATGATGCATGTCGACATAATTTATATATTTTTTACCAATTGTACGTACTTCTCATCTTACTGCAAGAACTTTACATTGAATCACATTCTCAAGACTTGTAGAGACGACGAACCTCATTGGGCCTGGACGCGATAAAAGAGATTTCAATCAGCAAAAGCTGTTCTAGGTTCAGAGGTCGTCTTCGTCGCGTTAGAGAGCTCATGTTCCTCATCTCCGCACCTTCTCTTCGTGTGTGTCTCTCTCTCTCTCCCTCTCCATCACCTGTTCCTTGCGTCTTCTCTCTGAACTGTACAGGAAAGGTTTTAGCCGACCGTTCCCCACAGACCATGTTTAACAATGAGGTTCTCCTTGTTTTAAAAAAACAACACTCAATAAAAATGTTTCTCCAGACGACCGTGCCTTCCTGCTTTGTCTTGTTCTTTTACTGGGGACTCCTGTGTGATCAGCAGAATGTGCAGATCTGACGCACATAGGTCAAACCCGCCTGCGGTCGGAACTCCCTTCAGTCAGAAAGCCTTCGGTTTGCATAACCGGCATCACGTCACCCTGTCTGCAGTGAGTTCAGCTCCTGGTGTTAATGATTTGGGAAGCGACCCAACGGAACGGCCTCCATATGTCAAAGCTTTGTACAAAGTCACGGGACTATCGGTGTGTTAATCTACCTTTTGCTTTATTGTAATGTCAATGTCAGTGTCTAGCTGTATTACAAGTGGGGAGGTGAGAATTATCATTTGAGTGTAATTAGTTTGACATTTTCTTACTATTTACCTCAGCTATTAGTGAGTGAAATGCATCAATATCCAAGTTGACAGCACACCTGCGTCCATGAGCCAATTAAAACGTCCGACAGCCCCCTGATCAATCAGGCCCCCCACGGCTTCACACGGGTAATTAATCTTGTTTATTAATCACAGTACCGTGAAATGTGACACTTCACAATGACGGAAAACGTAGAAAGTGATGGATCACAGAGGGAGGGAAAGTTGTTAGGTGGCTGAGCAACAGAATCATGCTCTCCCACATTCGTCTGCTTTACAGCTCTCTATTAGAACAGCTTCAAGGGCTCGGAGGTATAATTATTCCTTGAATTTGAAAGTTTACAAAAGTGCCATCCGCTATTTCTCCTCTCAGATTGTTGTTATTGTTCGAGGGGGTGGGAAGGAGGGCGGGACCCTAATTATGGAGTATGTAAATATAACATTTTCTCTTGACACGATTTGGCCACTAGAGGGCGATACACACTCATTACGAATCCGACCTGTTGGACTCATATCACTACGTTTCCAATCATACCAGCTTCTCACCTTTACCTGGCCTCTTATCGTACGTCCGTGGTTAAGTCTCGGAAACAAGTGACTGCATCGCTGATCGCTAAAGAGAACCGTCCCATTTTCAGGTCACACATGGCTGCGCTTTAGACAATGTGCACCTGTTTGCATTACCTCAAATCCTCAAGTCAGAATTAAATCCAAACATAAACGAAGCATCAGCAGAGAATAAACATAGATGACAGCTGAACCGGTTATGTAATGAATTCATGTTCATACGTGTGTGTCTGTGTGTGTGTGTGTGTTAACGTGTGGGTGTGGGCCCATGTCAGTTTGAATGATGTTTATTAGCGTCGACTGACTATTCCTTAGTGACCTGCGTGTTGTTTCATATATGAGGCCACGCGTGCACCCAACACACACTTAATAATATATAATAACACCACCTATATATTACACACACACACACACACACACACATCATGATAGTGTGTTGAGGGACTTGACGGGGTTGATCACTTCATGCCTGGGGCCAGCCTGCCTCTGTGGCGCTTTTACTTTGATAGGAAAAGCTTTTCCTCAGCCAGGACAAAGTCTACATGATGTCGCTGTCTGTTAGTCTCTGCTCCAGCGTTCGTTTTCCTCAGTCTGTGAGGGTATCGGGACAGTCTGCTGATCTTCATGAGATCCTAGAGACTTCCTGATCACTTCCCCGTCAGTTTGCAGCAGTTCTGACCATCTGGGACGGAGAGAGTCAGGTATCAATCATCTGGTTATAATGCAGCTGTCCGTCAATGGACTTTGAACTCTAGAGTCTCGGCCTTAATCACCCGATCGCCCTACTGGTCAGTCGGGTGGGTAAGCATTCTAGAACATTCGGTCAACATGACAACGCAATGCAATGTTTTTAGTTCTGCAATCCAGTTCCCCACGCAGTTGCATACTTTGGCCTCTAGCTTCCTCTTGGTGTTTGTGTGTGGAGGGTGTTGTGAGTGTGTTGCCTTCATTCAGACCAAGCCGTTCCGTTGAAAGTAGACAGTGTGGGTGAGCCACTGTATTGTGTCCATTCACAAAAAAAAAACCTGTTCAACCAAACCTCCACCATGGATCCCAGACTGTATTCCTCTCGTCTGTGGCTTTGAGGACGTTTTAGTAACGGGCGGCAGTGGCTCAGGAGGTAGAGCGAGATGTCTGCTTCTATCCCCGACTCCTCCTAGCTAAGTGTTGAGGTGTCCCTGAGCAAGGGACCTCTAACCCTACACCTTACTGCTCCTAAGCAGCTGGCCGTCGCCCTGCGTGAATGTGAACGCCTGTATGAATGGGTGAATGTGATGCAATAATTGTGAGGTGCTTTGAGTGGCAAAAAGTCTTCCAGCCAAAACGGAGCAAAGGAATGCTGGGAAAACTCACTCACAGGACCCAACTGGTTCAACTCAACTTTTACGAGGATGTGAGTTTGACGACGCACAAAACTAGTTTTTGGAAAAATGCATTAACATACCATTGATCTTATTACATCCTAAAGATTTTCTTCTTATTTCATTTTAAATGTACCAACTATGTTGTTTGACCACTATAACCAACAGCTACTGCAGCATAGTGCCTGTGGCCATCCCCTGTTCCCCAGAATGATGGCTAAAGGGCTGATTATGGTTCCACATTCACGCAACGCAAGGGGGTTACGGACCCCTCACGTCCTTGCGGACCCTCCTTGCGTCCAACGCAAGGGCCAGACGTGCACCTCCCAAAAATCGTAACCTTCCGTCGAGGCGACGCAGCAGCAAGGGCAGCGATTGGTCCGTTTAACTAAAACAGGTTAAACCCTTGCAGCGCATCCAGAATGCGGCAGTGCGCCTTGTGTTCAACCTACCAAAGTTCTCACATGTAACCCCCCTCTTCCGAGACCTCCACTGGCTCCCTGTAATAGCTCGCATCAGATTCAAGATGATGGTACTGGCATACAAGGCAGTCGATGGAACTGCCCCTGCCTACCTCCAAGCATTAGTAAAGCCACACACCCCAGCTTGATCCCTCCGCTCAACTACCTCAGCTGGACGTCTGGTACCGCCATCGCTAAGAGCAAGCAAAGGTCGATCAGCGAAGTCACAACTTTTCTCTGTTTTGGGACCTCAGTGGTGGAACGAGCTCCCTACCGATGTCAGGACCGCAGAGTCGCTCACCAGCTTCCGCAAAAGACTCAAAACTCACCTGTTCAGAGTTCATCTCGACTCTGCATAGAAACCAATGCACAGCCACCATTGAATGTTGTACGTCCTGGCACTTGTACAAGGTACTTAATTGTGTAGCATCTACAGTAGCTGCTATCGCTGCTTTACACGGGGAATGGGTTAGCCTAGCGATTGTAATACTTGCACTTGGTTCTATGAACGTCTTTACTGTACCGACAGCGATATATTGTTTCACTTCTTATGACAAATGTACTTATTGTAACAAATGCACTTATTGTAAGTCGCTTTGGATAAAAGCGTCTGCTAAATGCCCTAAATGTAAATGTAAATGTAAATGTCAAGGACTGGGTCTGCGTGGGCCTTGCGTTGCGTGAACGTGGAACCATAATCAGTCCCTTAACTCAGTACTGCTGCTGGTCCAGCCCAGGCCGGCTGTGGACCAGGGATTGGATCTGATAACAGCTCCCTCTCAGCCTCTGTGTTGGTTTTCCCTCCGGGCGATCAGGTTAGCGATGTAGGGAGGCACCTATGCACACATGCCCATGCACACACACACACACGCACACATGCACGCACCTGTACAGAAACCAGCAACATGCTTCAAAATGCATCCATGCTGTAGATGCTACAGGATTTCTAACCATGCCCGATGTAATGCAGACTATTCTTTATGCAATCTCCAGCACATACACAAATATACATGCAACTAATACACACAAATGACCCACAAACAAAGCCGCCCACATGCACACGTTTCATTTTGTCCATGCTTTCGGTCTCATTGCTTCTCTTCCTGCCAAACCAGCTTCATGTGTTTGGTTCTACACGCCAGAAACATCCTCGCCACCGTAGAAACCCCGCCAACATATCTTCCTACAGGATGGACTTTAGCTGGTGGTAAAGTAAAGTAAACTCAAGGATTAATTCAATAGGGAACTCGTGAAATAGCTTCAGCTTCTTGAAAGTGTCACATGCAGTGTAGTATAAACCAGCAAGCCACCAAGTGTTGGCTAGATTAGGTCAGGGGGTACGTTGGGTTCGATGAGGTTATTGAGGGATGGCTGGGTTAAAGCGAGAGACTGAGTTTGGTATGTATGCTGTATAACCTGCCAGTGTAAGGCTGTGTGTAGTTGGGTTAGGCTTGGTTAGGGTTAATGTTGCGTTGGGTTAGGTAAGGGGTTCAACTAGGTTAGATTAGGACTAGAGTGTATTTCTGTTTAGTTATTTATGTGTACAGGTTTAATATTAAGTAAGGTTTGAGACAGGTTTTCGAGACACACTCAGCGTGTAAATATAACCTCTCTGTCTCCTGGTTGAACTCCTGGCCCAGCTCTGATTCTAATCTCTGAGGCCTGAGGGCTGTTTCTAGTGTGTTCAATTCCAGAGGAGCTCACATGGTTTCATGAGGTCAGATCCCAGGGGGAGGGAGTCACTTTGCTCTATCCAGGTCAGCGTTTCACGCTAGGGCAACCATCACACACTGAATATCGCAACCTGAATATTAAGGGATCAGGGGTCCACACACACGACCTTCTGAACATTAAGGCTGTTTCCTAAGTCCCTTTCTTCACTCAATCCCTAGACTATATTTGTTGAGGAGGATTTACATGGTGACACACACATTCCGCACACCATCTTGGCCCCGATTATGTAAAATAAGAATAATAACAACCGGTTGCTTGGTTACTAATAATGTTTGGTCAAGAAGTTCCAAGATGGTGGGTTTGAACTTCTTCCATGGAACTTTAGATCACAGGATTGCCAACCCTCCCATCGTGAGCAGTGCAAAGCACACTATTTAGGAACAACTGAGGCAGCGAATAGGGGAAATCATACAAGGAGAATCTACAGGCGTGACGTGTGTTGGTCGCTATAACAAGCTGATGCGGCCAGACGTCTCCAGATGAATCAGCTGTTAAAGAGACCAATTCAGTTGTACAATGCTCCCATATTGCACTGCGGGTATAAAGAAGTGTGCTTAATAGGGAACCAGATTCGTACATTATGTTTTTATAAACAGCACGCAAAAATGTTGACGCCCGAATTAGTGTTTTATAGTGAACGGTTTCAGACATGGCCATAGGCTTATAACGGCTCTCTTGATTCAGTTTGTTCATGTGTGTCACATCGAACTTCTTCCCCGGGCTGTTCCCATCGTCAGGAGCTCGTCTCTCACAGCCAGCCTGCTCAGACAAGCTCCTTCTGGTGACTTAACACCATCTCTCTGGCTCTCTTTCTCCTTGTCCCTCTGTCGACTCCATTCAGCCTCAACAGGGCTGTTGACATAAATATACATCATTATTAAATGATATATGAACATCAAATCTGACATGAAATCCAATACAACACTTGAATAGATATAACAATGTATTAAACAATTAATAAACTATAACTTTCAAATATAATAATGCAATAATCAATCGAAATATAATTTTGCAGATAGCGATATTTGGACGGTATCCCCAGTGTTGAATAAATGTTCGGACGGAGAAGTCTAATAGTCTTTGGATTCCAAATGCAATGGATTTAAATGCTGTGCATATTTTCAGAGCTGTGCCCGTTGGTTGTGTGCATAGTAGTTAAACCGTATAAATACCTACGGTCTAGTGTTGTGGTTGAGATTCACTCGGCTGGTTGGGTTGCTTCGGTCGGGCCGGCTCTTGTTGTGACAGGCCACACATCATCTGATGTTCTCTGCCGTCCATCATGTTCACTCATCTGGCTCCGGTCCTGCATCACCTGTCAGCGTTTACCTGGAGACACGGAGAACCAATCACAGGTGTTCCCCAACACATGAAGCCGGTGGCGCAGTCCAACTAGTAAACTAATAATCTAGATTGTTATGCTAAGCTATAATGCTAATGCTAATTAGGGTGATTCCTGCAGCACCTCATCCAAGTCCCTTTTTTAAGTGCCTTTGAGACACACCCTCAACCCGGGATTGTTTCTAGAGAAACCATTTTCATCCGGAATCGTATCATACTCATCTTATACCTACCTGATACGTTACGCTGACAATGTGACATATGGTATGCTAGTGCTGCGGTGACTCACAACTCATGATTACTGTTGGAGGAAGTCAAACATCAGGCCGCTTGTGCTGTTTGTTCAGCACGCAGCATCTACTTCACTTTATTAAGAACAGTCTGCCGGTGGCACATCTCTTTACACTATTTATTCATAGAGCTCGTGACTCGAGAGGCTGGAGCTTCTGTTGTTCCACAGAACTCTATGATTACATGGAGACGGACAGACGCATGGATGGATATGGATTGATGGATAGGTTGCCAGGCAGGCAGACAGACTGACAGATTCTCGAACTGACTTTCTACTTTTAGTCTGTCTGTCTGTCTGTCCGTCCGTCTGTCTGTCTGTCTGTCTGTCTGTCTGTCTGTCTGTCTGTCTGTCTGTCTGTCTGTCTGTCTGTCTGTCTGTCTGTCTGTCTGTCTGATTAAAAGATGGATGGATGGATGGATGGATGGATGGATGGATGGATGGATGGATGGATGGATGGATGGATAGATAGACAGATAGACAGATAGACGATAGGCAGGCAGGCAGGCAGAGACAATTTGTTAGATAGACAGACAGCCGGATGTAGGGACGGAAGACTGAGAGATAGACAGATAGATGAATGGATAGACAAACAGATGAATGGCAGGATGAATGAGAAGTGAAGGATGGATGAATACTACACAGATAAAACAATCCCTCTTTGTTCATATCTTTGTAACGTGTTTTAATAATGAGTATCTGTGATTCAGCAGCTCTTCTAATATCTTTTCTCAGCGTTTCTCTCCCAGGCTGTGGTCGCTGGTCATGTTTCTCGCTCCTTTTTGAATACATTATCGCCCACTGTTCAGGGAGGCGGGAGAGACGCAACAACAAGTCTCGTTTGTATTTAAATCCTGACCTTTTCTCCGGCTTTAATCCTTCGCACCGGACGAATATACTTTGGACAGCAGTATCCCACTGCGTGGTGACATCATCCCACGAGGAAGCCGCTGACACCACTGATTCAAAGCCATACTGTCACAGATGTGGGTGTGTGTGTGTGCACACGTGTGTGCGTGCACATGTGGCTTATGTGTGTTTGTCTGTGAGCCTGTGTGTTTGGTGCTAACTCTAAAAGTAGTAAAGCTGA